>NC_084956.1:429657-509657 GCF_949316205.1 Platichthys flesus
ACTAGCTTCAAACTAGCTAACGAGCAACTAACGGTGAAGGAACAGTAGCATGAAGTTGTTTTACCTCTGAATCTGTTGATGTGAACGTTTTTCTTCTGTTTCAGTCAAAAACAAAAAAATAATACAAAAACACGCTGTCACTCACCTGAGACAACTTCCTGTGAAACCCTTTCAAGATAAAGTCCGAATAAAATTTCACCTATAACTTTTCTGTTTGTAGCAGACAAAACACATGTCATCTGATTAATAAAATATATAATGTATATAAAAGAATATAATTATAATTCATTTGATTTCATTTATCAATTTTGTGTCTGTTTTGTCTTATAGAAATTCAAACTGAAAAAAATGTAATTCAAAATATTAGATTTAACATGGGGTTGCTGGATTATATAACCACCTCAATTACATAACAAAGTTAAGACATATAATTATATGATGTGAAATATTTCAATGTTCACAAATGTTTGGAATTAAATTAAAATTGTTAATTTAAGTTTTTTCTGATCATGAAAACGATTAAACAAAGCTTTTATTTTGATGGTTATCCCGCGGGACCGGAAGTAGGTATGAGCTCTTATACACGGTCTGACGCAGCTCCGTCCTGCTGTCATGGAGACCAGTGCCCGTCAATCAGAGCGGAAAGCCCCGGAGCTGGGGGGGAACTCCGGCAAACGAGTCCTCTGATTGGTGCGAGGGGGAAAACCCGCCCAACAGACACAAACACACACAAACACACACACACGAACTTTAATTATATGTAACAGCAGCTCATGTTTAAAGCACTAAAGAAAATATTTTAAAAACAAAACTTGTGTTGGCGTTTTGTTTATTGTTTTGAAAGGTTTTATAGAAATAAAGGTTATTATTAAATATGTATATATAAAGAAGGAGACAATTAAAATTGATATAAAAAGTGTCAGATGATTTTCATGTTGTCAAAGTCTCAGAATTAAGTAAATTTTAGATAAAACTTTAATTAAATAAGTGAATTAACGTGAACATCAATGTTTAACTGTTACCTCAACTAAAGTTTGATGAGCTCCTTTGAGCAACACAATTATATTATTATTAATATTCACAACATGAACAGTTATCAGATGCAGTGTAATGAGGGTGAATGTGTAAGGACCTGCTGCCACCTGCTGGTCACATCATGAACACTCAGGCTGAGACGTCAGCGTTTTATTCAAAGATTTAAATTTAATTTAAAACCTTTGAATTACAATTTTATAAAAATGAATTTTGTTTCACATTTGTTTTTGTTTCATCAATTTACAAATAATAATGAGTAATATGTGTGAAGGTGGCTTCAGATCAGAAGTGTTGTTATCAATCAATCAAATTGTATTTGTATAGCCCAGATTCACAAACTACATTTAGTCTCACAGGTGAGACGTCCTGTGTCCTCAACCGTCAACCAGAGTCAACTTCCTGTTCAGGTGAGGCTATCGGTCCAAGAGGCTGTTGTAAGTCTGGTTAGATCCATATTCACATTTTCATACAAGTTGGTGAAATGTTCTGCTTCGTCTTCCAGGGGGCGCTAACGAGTCATTTTTCCACTAGCAACATTCAAAAATGAATTTGTCGTGTTGCCACGGGAACACTGTGCAACATCACCTGTCAACATTCATAATTCCGTCGTCATCAAACTCTCAATCGTCTTCTCGACGTTCTGTAGGGGGCGCTAGCATCCATTTGTCACACCAATAACCAAAACCCCTATTGTCATTTTCGAAATATGTAAGTTTCACAAATTTTCGAGTAGATTTAGCCTCCTGAAAATTTGATCAATTATAAAAATGAAACATACATTTTTGGTGCGTTGTCATGCCAACAGCATTCAACAAAAAGCGAAGCTCCATAATCATCATCGATCCGTCTTCTGACCAAAGAGCAGCTGGAGGTGTCAACTAGCTGCGAGGGGCACATACCAGCAGGGGGGGCTGTGAGTATGACTGAATATGTATGTGTTCAGGTCGGGACTCTTATCAAACCTGTGGAGCCAAAAACCTCCTGCTGGGTTTGGAACATGGGTCATGTGACTTTCTGCATCTGATACATACGCTCTATGATTTTCATGCATTTTGGTGAAACGTACTGCAGGCGCTGCCCTTCAGGGGGCGCTATCAAGTCAATTGGACACACCCATGGTATGAAAACCAAGGACATTTCTTTCCAAATTTTGGCAAAAGTTACCAAAAATACAATTAATTAATAGATAAAGAAAAGGTAAAACAATAATGTAAATCATCATCGTTAATACGAGCAGACTAAAAACAGGAAGTGGAGACTTTGGATGAAGACACAATGTTTTCTTCACATGACCGTCGAGCTGCTGATTTTCTAGAAACATGTCACAGCTGTTATGGAAAACTCACACACACACACACACACACACACACACACACACACACACACACACACACTCACTCACACACACACCGTCATAAAACAGTCAATTAGAGGGCAGGTGCTGGATTCCTCAGGCAGGTGATTGGAGTGACTGGTTTGGACGTGAGGTCGTCCACTCGTCTCTGATTGGACGTGAGGTCGTCCACTCGTCTCTGATTGGATGGTTCACAGGAAAAGGTTTACACGTGTTCAAGGTTTCTGGGTTTGTTGGTTAATGTCACCATCATGAGCTCAGCTCTGTTTAGTTCGTTGTGCCATGTACAAGTTTATAATTTAAAAAATATGATCAGTACCTTAACTGTGGTATTGTAACTACATGGAGTACTTTTACTCACAGTAACTAAATCATGTGAAGGAGCAAACGCTGAATCAGATGTTTTAGGCACGAAATTAATTTCTGTGTGTGAACTTACTTTTAACTTTGTGAGGACCATTTAACATAGACTTACAGAGGGAGGACACTTTGACTGGTCCCCACGTCTTCCTAGGACTGGTTGAGGGTCAAGACCTGGTTTTGGTTTGAATGATCAGTGACTGTATATAAAGATGACCAGTGACTGTATATAAAGAGGATCAGTGACTGTATATAAAGATGATCAGTGACTGTATATAAAGATGATCAGTGACTGTATATAAAGAGGATCAGTGACTGTATATATAGATGATCAGTGACTGTATATAAAGATGACCAGTGACTGTATATAAAGATGACCAGTGACTGTATATAAAGATGATCAGTGTCTGTATATAAAGAGGATCAGTGACTGTATATAAAGATGATCAGTGACTGTATATAAAGAGGATCAGTGTCTGTATATAAAGAGGATCAGTGACTGTATATAAAGAGGATCAGTGACTGTATATAAAGAGGATCAGTGACTGTATATAATAACTACCTGAAATGACAGACAGCATCTTTGACCAACATTAATATAACGTCAACTTATATCTTTGGCGTTTGGTTAATGACCTCCACCACAGCCAGCCACCAGGGGGCGATCGAGATGGTTTGGCCTTTTGGGAGTGGTGGTGACGTCGTGTAAAGAAGAAGTAAAGTTTAGTTGTTAACTGAAATCCAGCAACAAAAGAGAAACATCTGAAAAGTCCCGTCTTCAGAAATCCATCGTAGAAACTCCCTCAGAAGTCGTGAGGCTGTACGATGTCTCCCCCCTCAGCCACGCCCCCCAGAGAGGGACGCCACGCGAGGGACGTGGACATGTCTCCATTTGCATTTATCGGGTGAGTCATCTTGGTTTGTTGAAAACGTAAGTAACCATATTAGGAGAGAGGGGGTGGAGCCTGACTGAGAGCTCGGGGACACACCCACCTCTACCTGCCTCCTTCACCACCTGGAGGACACCAGCTGTCAATCACAGCCCAGTGGTTATTTCCTGGAGGTCGTGAGTTTATCGGTTCGACGCTGAAAAAGCTTTTTGTTTTCACTCCTCCTCTTTTCTTCATCTGTCTCTCTCTCATCCATTTATTTATTTTTCTCTCTCTCTTGCTTTTCACTCTGCCTCACTCATCCTCTCTCTCTCTTTTGTTTGCTCCAGTGCGCAATCTCTCTATTCCTCTCTCCCTCCCTTTCTCGTAAGAGCTCTCTCTCTTTCTCACGTGTCCTCTCTCCACCCCTCTCTCTCTCTCTCTCTCTCTCTCCCTCATCCATTAGCAGGAAGACGAGAAGAGGCGAAACGACAGAGGCAGACGGAGCACAAGGAGACGAGAAAGGGACAGAAGAGTCGAGCGATAAGACGAGAAGAAGACGAGAGGAAGAGCAAAGCATCATGGACGCTCTGAAGAAGGGATTCTCCATGGCGAAGGGTGGAGTGGTGTCCGCTGCCGAGAAGACGAAGGCCGGCGTGGAGGAGGCCGCCACCAAGACCAAGGAGGGAGTCATCTATGTCGGTGAGAGGATGGATGGGGGGGCAGAATTCAACAACAGAAAATGTATTTGACTTCAACATTGTGAAAAAGTGAAAGACAACAATCAGACAGAAAGTGAAGATAGAGAATACAGAGGTGGAGAAAAGAGTGGATGATGGAGAGATGATCAGAAGGACAGACAGACGGAAGGAGTAAGGAGGAAGGGTAATCTGACGAGAGACATCGTGACTGGAGCGAAGAGACGAGTGAAATTCAACACCGAACTGTGAGGATGAAGGGAGGGATGGAGAGATAGAGGGAGGAGGACAAGAAGAAAATTCAGCAGTTTTTTATATGAAAGTTGAAGGAGGGATGGATGGAGTGATAGAGCAAAAGAGGGGTGGAGGGAGCGATGGGTGACGGGTTGAAAAGGTGAATCTTAACATATAAAAATCAAATGAAAGAAGGAGGGAAGATCAAAAAGTGTAATTCATCCTGAACATTGTGAGGTGATGGAGAGACTTTCATTTAAACGTATAAAATTCACATCTCGGGTTTTATTTTGGTGGAAAGTGAAGAGTGAATAGATAAGATGAAGGGATGGGCGGAGGACAAGTGTCATTCTACACCAAAGCAGGATGGAAGAAGGGAGGGAGGGAGGAAGTGATAGGTAGAGAAGACGAGGAGAGATGGATCGATGAAAAAGTGCTTGGACAGCGAATCCTTCAAACCAGTGGAGTCACCCCCTGCTGGTCATTCCAGATAACACAGCTTCATTGAAAACACGATGATTCAAATATCTCGTTGGAAATATTAAAATCCTGAGAACTGAGAAGGACTGAGACAAACTGAGGTCAAAGGTCAAACAAGGAGCAGCGACGCTTGACATTAGTGACGCAGAGGAAGTGATGATAAGGTGAAAAGCATCAGGATCAACCAAACAAATAAAACAGGAACAATAACACAACCTGTAAATGTTGATCACGTGACGTTTGATGTTCACGTGCAGATCACATGTTTGTTAAAGATTCAAATGATCATGAATTGATGCTGTCGTGCTCGGTCCTAACTCGACTCGAGGAAGAAGAAGTCAAAGTGACGGAGATATGAGCTGATGTTATGAGCCCCTTCATCTTCATCATCATCTTCCTCGTCTGGTTAGAAAACAGCTTGTGCGTCAGAATCACAGACAAAGACTCTGGTCAGTTGATTCGTCTCGTGACCAAGCAGCAGGACGCCCACGGTGTGGGGGGGGGGGGGGGGGATGACTGAGTCCCTGTGTTTCTGCTGAACTCTGACAAATTCTATAACCAACAAACATTCACTTTCTTTTAATGTTATTCAAGAAGTCGATAATGAAACGAGATCTGTCTTGTGTGTTGTGAGTAATGTTCAGACCAGTTCTCTGAAGTCAGATGCAGTTCCTCTAATGTCCACTAGATGCTGCTGTGGGGCCTGGAATCAATGAGAAAGGAGTTTAAACACATCAGAGGAAAAGTAACTGAAAGAAAAGTTTATAATGTTATAAACAAATGAACAAAGACTGGAGCAGCTGCTTGTCTACGTTTCGTCCTGGTGACATGAAGTCATTATTCTGTGTGTGTGTGTGTGTGTGTGTGTGTGTGTGTGTGTGTGTGTGTTTTTGTGCGCAGAATCCAGGTCACACTCATTCTCACAGTGTGAACGTAACATCATAAATAACAACATTGAGTGAACTCACTTCTTCGACTTTGTTTCTTCTCTCGTCAGGAAACAAGACGATGGAGGGAGTCGTGACCGGAGTCAACACAGGTAACACACGAGAGTTCGCCCCCTGGTGGCTGGCTGCAGGGTAGGGCATACCCCCCCCACCATGTTAGCAGATGGGACATGGGCCAAACCAAAAAATCTAAGTAGACGTTGAATAAATGTTTGTCAATGATGGTTTGGACATTTTAGGTTGTTATTATCTCACTAATGTTTGTTCAATATGTGTGTTTGTGTGTGTGTTTGTGTGTGTTTACATGACACTTTGTTTCCTGTCGTCCAGTTGCCCAGAAGTCAACTGAACAGGCCAACGTTGTTGCCGACACTGCCGTCACCGGGGCCAATGAAGTCGCCCAGGCCGCGGTGGAGGGGGTGGAGCATGCAGCTGTGGCGAGCGGATTCGTCAGCACGGTGAGTGACATCACGTCGGAGGATTTTAATGAATTTCATAATTAAGTGTCAAACCTATGTCTCCCTCTTCTGGCAGTGGGAGTTATTACACGTCCATCACTTTCTCTCTTCGTCAGTTTTCCTTCCTCTTGACGCAGTTTAGTTTTCTGGAGAATCTGGAGCAACAATAATTTTTAAAAGATGATTTTATTTTTGTTTTTAATCTGGTTGCTACAGGTGTTAGCAATATAATCAATGTATATATATTAATATATTTCAGATTTTTCTTCACTGAACAAAATTGATATTTTTTCTTGCGATGAAACGAAAATTTAAAATATTTCTCTTATGAAGGTTCAATGTCTCAGATTAAGTGACATCTAGTGGTGAAGGTGCAGATTGCAAGAAACTGCCCCCCCCTCAGGTGACAAGGTGACAGGGTCTCGGCTCCGGTAGAAACATGGTGGTGCAACATGGCGACTCTGAGGAGGAGGAGCCTCCTGAACAAAGGCTGATTCTGATTAAACACTAATGAAACATCCTGATAAAGATTATTTTATTTTATTGATCATATTTTATTTCTGCTTTAACAGTTCATTAGCAGTGAACAGTATGTTTACAAAATGATCAGCTCCTACATTCAATTTACGTTTGAATCTGTTTTGATGTTCAATTTTTCTCTCTTCATTGACAAATCTCCGGTGATTGGCTGGGACCAGGAGGAGGCGGGACCAGTGGCTGAGGAGGTGCCTGATTGGTTGGGGGGGGGGTTGATGAGCTACTAACTGATGGCTAGCATGGTTTGATGCTTGTAGCCTGACATGATTTTCTGACTGTAAACGATTAATCCGTGCTTTTTCTAAGATTTTAACAATTTTCAGAACGTGAAGAAAAACCCAGAATGCACCTGAGAAGCTTCTAAATGAGACGGAACCGAAAGGAATGTTACAACTAAGTGAAACACATCCCCTGTTAAGAAAACATGTTATATAATAAGTGCATCTTTATAGTTACCATCAATTAAAACCCAAAGTGTTTCATCTCAGCATCGTAACAGATGCACGTCAGGAATCAAATCTGAACTCAGAAAAGTTTCCTTCAGTTTTTACTTGCGTTATAAATATTGAAGCAGCTACAACAAAATTATAAAACTGCTAATATCAGTTTGTGAAGATGTTTTTCACTTATGTTTATAAAACTAACCCACGGGAAGGAGGAGGCGGCTAACGAGCTGACGTTCGTCTCTATGCTGATGACGCTCTGCTCCACACTAACAGAGTCAAGCTAAAGGAAACCAGGTCGGGGGTTTTCAGGAGCATGAATCTGATTCGTTCACGTGAACTAACGCTTCTTCAGCTTCTCTCCTCGGTTTCACTCTTTTACTCACTTTCTTTCACAAGTCGATGTCCTACAGATCAGTGACTGTAAATAAAGATGGACGACATGACGCCCCCATAAAGTTAAGCAACATCATCTCTATCGCCACCTGGTGTCTGGCTGCAGTACAGGGCATCAACCTCCTCCATGTTAGCAGATGGGACATGGACCAAACTAAAATATAAATTTAGTCGTTAAATAAATGTTTGTTCGAGTGTTTCCGATCAGTTTGGTTTTATTTGAGGTCAAGGAAAGACGTGAAGGAGAAGCCATAAGGAGTTAGCAAAGGAGAACACAGATATGAAAGATCTGACTCCACCTACACGCTGCGGTTTGTTATCGACAGAAGATCATTTCAATCATTTACAGAATCCAGACAGAAGGTTTTATGGCGGCTGTCGAAACCCTTCAGGTCTTTTCCCTCTAACGCAGCCTCTGACTGTAAATGATGTCATCACCACAAGATGGCGGTGTTCACATCTGAGATATTATAACTTCCTGTTTGAACAGCAGGAAGAGGAGGCGTGTCCTCATCTTTATTAACATGAATCTCGTTGACATTCAGTCACTGGTTGAAATATTGAGTTACACTTCTCCGTGAAGAAAATGGTTCAATCAGCAGATTTGAAAACGATCATCACCAGTGATGATGGAGGTCGTGACCTCGAGGTCAAACAGTGAAACAGACCAATGAAATGTGTTTGTTTACCTGTCGTTGCTCTGGGAGAAATGTATCTTTGATTGTGGGCGGGGTTATGTGACAGTCATGTGACCTCTGCCTCTCTCTCTCTCAGGCCGACCTTCCAAAGACAGAAGCTGAAGGACAAAGCGAACCGGCCGGACAGTAGGTGAGAGGACAGACTGTCTCCTGACCTGGGATCAGAACCAGACAGGAAGTCACATGGTGCATGTGTCAGCGTTTATTAACCCTGTCAACATGAAGGAGTTTCTGTCTCAGTCTCTAGTTTCAAGTCTTCTTCAAACAGCTGATGATCATTTAGTGAATTATGATCATTTAGAGTCAAACAGACCATAAAGCACCGGATGTGCTGGGGGGGGGGGTACCACAGAGTGATTGACAGCTGGTGTCGTCCAATGGGTGTGTGTTGAGTTCTTTTCTAATCAGATTTCTCTGTGTCTGTTTGTTCTTCTCAGACTCCGAGGGGAACCAGAGGAAACTAACTTCACAACATTTAACCTTTGACCTTTGACCTGCTCATCACTAACAGCTGCTTCTTCACCACATTAACCAAGAGACAGCCTGTCCTCCGTTGACATGGTTACACTGCCTCTGCATCATACTTGTCTCTCATTGTGCACACACACACACACACACACACACACACACACTGTCAGTTTGTAACACCATGCACTAAGCTGGTTGGTCGGTGTAGGACGACATCACTCAGGACACTTTGCTGACTCCGCCCCCTGACAGAGACATCTGAGGCCTTAAACTGCATGTTGCTTTACTCTCTCACACACACACACACACACACACACACACACACACACACTCACACACAGATATAAGCGAGCTTCAGGGCAGATTCTTGTTTTATAAAACACAAGTGAAATAAACACGCGTTTGGAAAACGACTTTGTTTCTTCTCCTTCACTTCCTGTTCTGTTTACACATGCAAAGGTGCAGCTCTCAGCTCTGACCACCAGGGGCAGTGTGAATTAAAACACAGGAGAAGCAGGTGACAGAGACCCAGATGTTTCTTTGGAGATGTGATGTCACTGCTTGTTTGTGATTGGTCAGTTCTCAGCAGCAGGTCACTGAATAAGGGTTTGTGTCACACCACAGAAGAAGAAGCATCAGATAAATTGTAAAACTTCATAACTTCCTGGTTGTGTAGAAATAGTCCAGAATGAATGCAGCTGTAGAATCTCCTCGTGTTTCCAAGTGGACGTCTTCATCTTCTACGTGTCCGGCTCCTCTTCTTCATCCTGAGATGTTTGTGTTCTTCAGGTTTCACGTCACGTGTTAGAAACCTCATCAACACGTCCACTCGCTCACTGGGAAGCTTCCACACATTGTCCTGCTGGTTCCTTACATGGACTCACTCTGACATGTTACACACATGTTACCAGGAGGCTGCAGGAGAAGATCAGAACATGTCCAGAGACACTGACTCAGACGTTTGTTCTCACATAGAGAACCTGCAGAGCCTGAAGACAGCTGAACACTGGAGGAGTATTTCTACTGCAGCCTTCAGGGTTCAAACATCTCGTTTGAAAATGTCATCTGAACATGTCGTGATCTGAAAAAAAGAAGAGAATCAGATTGTGTGTTTGTACGAGACATGAAGACACACCATGTTCACTGACTGCAGGGTGGGGCCTGTTTCCATAAAACACACACACACACACACACACAGACACGCATCCCTGATCCTCCACCATCAACAGAGCCTGTTGTGAGGAGGGAGGCTAACAACACAAAGACGTCCCCATGTCGATGTGACAACGAGGCCTCACCAGAAGAGAAGACTCACAAACAGTTCATGAGTGTTTCAGGTGATCCACATCAGTGGAAACACACACACCACTGGTTAATTGTGTTATCGTCACTTCATGTCTGGTTTCTGTCGTCTTTTACTTGCCATAAACCAATTTGCCTTTAGGATTAATAAAGTTGTTTTGTATTATAGTCGTAATTATTCAGTCGCTTCATCAGAAACAGGAGACGTGAACTCCATCGTGCTGATCACTGAGGATCCTGTCGTACCGTCGTCCAGCAGACGTCTGTGGTTTAAACATCACAGACATCTGTGGTTTAAACATCACAGACATCTGTGGTTTAAACTACAGACGTCTGTGGTGTGTGAACCACAGACGTCTGTGGTGTGTGAACCACAGACGTCTGTGGTGTGTGAACCACAGGACACCACCGTGTGCAGTCGAGCCTCTGGGACCGTTCTATGACGGACAAATGAAAACCCAGAGTGTAGCGCAGGCACACAAAGGATCTGAGCAGGTCGAGCGAGGGGAACAACCCCCCCCCCCCCCCCCCCCGAGTCATGTGCTCTTCAAGGGTTCGACTTCTCATGAACTTAAACAATATAGGAAATGTTGTGATGAGTCACTTTGCCTTTTTGGAATTTTTCTGATGGGAGGGGACAATTAAACAAACTCGACCACACCCACACCCACAGCCACAGCCACACCCAAACACACACACACACACACACACACACACACAGAGGCTCTTAATTGCCTGTCAAGGTGGATGAATCTGCAGTGATCGCTCCAGGGGAAAACAAACTTCACACTGGGCGGACTGGTGTGTTGCCATGACAGATCAAATTAGAGTTCCTTGGTGTCAAACCGGTGTGGCAGGTGGAGCGTGTGCGATTCCCTGCAGCCGCACCTGATTCCTGTTCAGGGCGAGGCCTGAGACCAGCATCTATAAGACCGAACGCCGTCCAACATCACATCACAAACCACATCACAACACAAACCACATCACATCACAAACCACAGCACAGCGGCGACCATGGCAGACTTCCTGGGTAATTTAGCTGGTAACAAAGGCATCGCGTCAATGGTCGGTGACCAGGCGGGTGAGTACCAGTTATGAAATATCTGGATCATATTTGATTTTTGCAGATGGTGGAGTTGTTGTACAGGAGGAGGATTTGATTGCTCCTGACTGGACCAGATTTAAACACAACCTCACAGAAGATGTTTCTTCTTCTCTGTTATTCCAGAGCGTGTTTTTCAGTCAGACACGTTCTGAGTCCTCCGCTTCCTGTGGAGCAGCTGGTGCTCAAACTGTGCCCTTTACCTTCAGCTCTTCTCCCTCTACCATCCACTTCCTGTTCACACCACATGACCTGTGGAAGTGAATGGTTACAGAAATGAGGGGGGGGGGGAGGATACATCGTACCCTGGACCCCCCCGGTACCTGTCAGTGTGACCTCATCACCTGACACCTGTGACACATCGTACCCTGGACCCGCCCCCCCCGGGACATGTCAGTGTGACCTCATCACCTGAACGGTTTCATTGTTTGCTCTGCAGGACAAGTGGTGGAGGGCTTGGTGGAAAAAGTCCTGAATAAAGATGGCGCCAAGGGGAAGGAGGAGGCGAAGGGAGGAGGCCTCGATATTGGAAACGTGCTGTCAGCAGTCGGTGGGAAGAAGGACGAAGCCAAAGGAGACAAAGGAGCCGGTGAGTCCTCAGCCACCCGACACCACTCGTACATGACGTGCTAAGAGCTTAAGATCTGACAGGCCAGTTTATCTACACAACAACAGGAAATCAAATGTGCTTCACATCAAATATAAAAGGCATCAAGATAAATGGCAAAGCAACATAAGACAAGAAAACAAAGAAACAGTTAAAATGATATTCAAGTTCAAAAGGGGTTAAATACAGAAGAAAAAATAGATAAATAAAATTGAAGAGTGAAAATAACGTGCAGTTTAAGAAACGAGTAAATGGTTTCATAAAAGTGACAAACAGGAAAGTGTTCAGCTGCAGCTCTCTGGATAAACCTGGAGCTCCTCCATGGTCAGTTTTGTGTAGACACGAAACGAAATGTCCTGAAAGTGATGTTCTATTTAAACACAATCCCAGTTGAACCTTGTACTTCAGACCCTGTAAGGTTTTAGAGAACTGCCTGCAG
This sequence comes from Platichthys flesus, assembly GCF_949316205.1. NCBI lineage: Eukaryota > Metazoa > Chordata > Actinopteri > Pleuronectiformes > Pleuronectidae > Platichthys > Platichthys flesus. The sequence goes on from NC_084956.1 coordinate 442,085, forward strand.
CACAGAGCGTAACTCTTTCCCAGTTACAGGGTCATTATTACCAGTGTCACCAGCAGAAGATGTTCTGACAGTTTGTACCTGCAGGTGTTTAATAAAACAAAGTAAAGACCATTACAGAGCAACAGAGAATCCAGCCCTAAACCTAACCCTAAGCCTAAACCTAACCCTAAGCCTCCACAGGCAGAGTCACCATGAACAACGCATGTGATGCAGTCAGTTGACTCCACCCACCTGCTCGCATAAAGCAAATTAACTAGTTACAGATTTTACCATCTTCAGTGTGGGGGGGGGGGGGTGTTTCCCATGATTTTCTGCAGCTCAGTTCATTTTGCTGAAATGTTACGAGTCTGCAGCTTTTTAATTTTGTATATATTCTCACATCTTTTCACCTCAGCAGGAATCATGGGCGCCGTAGGATCCTTCCTGAAGTAGTGCTGAAGGACACGCCTCCACCAGCAGTGTCCTGACCTTTAATCATGTGACTTTAATCATGTGACTGTAGAGAAACACACAACACACTCGGCTTATTCTCTCAGAATGTTCTGAGAACCTCAAACAATATTAAACTGGAGGATTATTATTATTATTATTATTTGGTAATCTGTTAATCTGGATGTAAAATAATGAAGACGTTTGAAACTGGTTTTAATTTTGTAAAATTAAGAGATAGGATTTTAATTTTAATGAAAGAATCACTGTCATAAATGAACTGTATTAAAACACGAGTCTTAACTGTGTGAAACCTGTTCTCAGATAATAATAATAATAATCACTTGTCAAACCTTGAATCTTAAATGATGTAATAAATAATCTGTGTGCATATGAAATAAAGGTGATAAAATACAAACTGTGTCTGTTGAACACTTTATATCTCCACTAATAATTATTAACCATCATTTGATTGATGTAACTCATGATAAAAAATCTCTGTTAATATTGGTCTATAAACATCACTTGAGGATAATATGTATATCTATAATATAGATCTATAATCCTTTATAATCATGTGGGAGGAATGATGTCATCATGACATCACAATGAAGGATGATGTCATTGGGACAACAACCAATAAGATGACGAACACAATCTACAGCTATTTGGACAAACCAATCACTGGTCCTCATACGGTATAAATTACATTCCAATATAAAGAAGTTAAAATGATTTCTGGAAGATGGAGGTGGAATAGGAACGTTCCAGGAACCAGTACAGTGGTGGTGGTAATGCACCTGGTTGTTGGTTCCCAGCCCCCAGTAAACCGACCAAAGACGAAGAAGAAGTTAGTGAAGTCGAGTGTTGATGTTGTAACTGACGGCCAAAAGGGGGAGACAAAAGTTGTCCTTTCTATAATCCAGGAATGTGCTTTTATGTTATAATTATAATAACAATAAAACCAAGTACAACGAATTACTGCATTTCGTTGTATAAGTACTTGTACTGTGCAATGACAATAAAGTTGAATCTAATCTAATCTAATCTTAGTTTGACATTTTGTCCAGAGCCATCTTGGTTTTTTGAAACCAGAAGTAGCCACACTGTGTGGGATGGTCCTAGCTGTCGGCCCTCACACACACACAGACACACTCACTCTCACTCTCACACACACACACACACACACACTCACTGAATGTATTTCTGAATTAAGTTTTTTTCTGGCTCTTGAGCTGGAGGCATCAGGACAGGTAGGACAGGTCGGACCAGTCTGAGGACACACCTGAATCCTCGACTGACAACACCTAACAAGAAAACACACCGGACTCCATCACACAGACCAACACACAGACCAACACACGGACCAACACACGGACCAACACACGGACCAACACACAGACCAACACACGGACCAGCCGATCAGCAGACATGAGTGGCCTCGCAGACATGTTCAAAAAGAAACTGGGTGAGTTAGAAAAGAGAAATCGTTTGGTTCTGTCTGATCCTCTGAATCGGTTCATGGACGAGTCGTCTGAGAACAGTTTCAGAGTTTGTTTAGAAAGTTGTGTGTCCACATTACACACATGTGTGTTTCATGATGAACAGTTTGTGTGAGGATATTTGAAACTGGAGAACAATCGAGCTGCGCCTCTCGTGGGTTTGATGCTTCAGTGTTTTCTTATTTAAATCAAAGCTTCACAGTAAGATGCTCTGGTACCAGTAAAACTACTGTACTCAGTCCAGTACAGAAGTACTACAGTATTAAAGGTACTAATAAAAGTAGTTTTAACTTCATACACATAAACCGGGAGAGACTATATTTACACTGATTCTGCCTGTGAGGCTAGCCCCACCCCTGTGGTGCCTCCAGCTGATCGAATCAAACATACATGTTCTAATTAGAAACAGTGTGAAGTAACAATGTTGTCTGTTGAGCAGAAGGCTACGTGGAGGACGCGGTGAAGGACGCGGTGAAGGAAAAACTGGGCTTCAGAGACAAGGACAAAGATAAGGACAAGGATAAAAAAGGAGGAGGCATCTTATCGCTGTTTGGGGGAGACAAGAAGGAGGATAAGGACAAGGGAGGACTGTTCTCGTTTGGTGGGGATAAGAAGAAAGACGAGGACCAAGGAGGATTCTTCTCAAAGATCTTCGACAGGGACGACGACCACGACAAAGGCAGAGGAGAGAAGAAAGCAGGATTCGCAGGTCTCTTCTCTGAGCAGCAGGCAGGGGGCGCTGACGCAGGAGGCCAGGGAGAAGGTGCAGGAGAAGGAGGGCTGAGTGTAGGAGTAAACGATAGAGGTACGTATGCAGGAGTCATTTCTGTAGACACATTTAAATTCACATCTTCCAAATCGACAAGAGTCCGATTCTCCAGCTTCTCAGAATCCTTCAGGTCTCTGTTGATGTTAAACTCACAGCAGGTGGCGCTAGAGGAGACTGTAGTTAGTCAAGTTAAAGTAACAAACAGTTCATACCTCATTCACACTAACACACCTGAACACACACGTCACATGACCATTCACATCCACAGGTCATGTGATGTCAACAGGAAGTAGATGGTCTCTGCAGCTGGTTGCTTAGTAACAGAACCTCCTCTGAAGGAGGAGAAGTGATGATGAGGTGGAAGTGTAACTGACAGGAAGTGATACTGACAGGAAGTGTCACTGACAGGAAGTGCCACTGACAGGAAGTGCCACTGACAGGAAGTGTCACTGACAGGAAGTGTCACTGACAGGAAGTGTCACTGACAGGAAGTGATACTGACAGGAAGTGTCACTGACAGGAAGTGTCACTGACAGGAAGTGATACTGACAGGAAGTGTCACTGACAGGAAGTGTCACTGACAGGAAGTGTCATTGACAGGAAGTGCCACTGACAGGAAGTGTTACTGACAGGAAGTGTTACTGACAGGAAGTGTCACTGACAGGAAGTGTCACTGACAGGAAGTGATACTGACAGGAAGTGTCACTGACAGGAAGAGTCACTGACAGGAAGTGATACTGACAGGAAGTGTTACTGACAGGAAGTGTCACTGACAGGAAGTGTCACTGACAGGAAGTGCCACTGACAGGAAGTGTCACTGACAGGAAGTGTCACTGACAGGAAGTGCCACTGACAGGAAGTGTCACTGACAGGAAGTGTCATTGACAGGAAGTGCCACTGACAGGAAGTGTTACTGACAGGAAGTGTCACTGACAGGAAGTGTCACTGACAGGAAGTGATACTGACAGGAAGTTTAACTGACATGAAGTGTAACAGGAAGTGTAACTGACAAGAAGTGATACTGAAAGGAAGTGCCACTGACAGGAAGAGTTACTGACAGGAAGTGATACTGACAGGAAGTGATACTGACAGGAAGTGTAACTGACAGGTAGTGTAACTGACATGAAGTGTAACAGGAAGTGTAACTGACAGGAAGCGATACTGACAGGAAGTGTCACTGACAGGAAGAGTCACTGACAGGAAGTGATACTGACAGGAAGTGTTACTGACAGGAAGTGTCACTGACAGGAAGTGCCACTGACAGGAAGTGTTACTGACAGGAAGTGTTACTGACATGAAGTGTCACTGACATGAAGTGTAACAGGAAGTGTAACTGACAAGAAGTGATACTGACAGGAAGTGTAACTGACAGGAAGTGTAACTGACAGGAAGTGCCACTGACAGGAAGAGTTACTGACAGGAAGTGATACTGACAGGAAGTGTTACTGACAGGAAGTGATACTGACAGGAAGTGTAACTGACAGGAAGTGTCACTGACAGGAAGTGATACTGACAGGAAGTGTAACTGACAGGAAGTGTAACTGACAAGAAGTGTAACAGGAAGTGTAACTGACAGGAAGTGATACTGACAGGAAGTGTAACTGACAGGAAGTGCCACTGACAGGAAGAGTTACTGACAGGAAGTGATACTGACAGGAAGTGATACTGACAGGAAGTGTAACTGACAGGAAGTGTAACTGACAGGAAGTGATACTGACAGGAAGTGTCACTGACAGGAAGTGCCACTGACAGGAAGAGTTACTGACAGGAAGTGCCACTGACAGGAAGTGCGACTGACAGGAAGTGATCCTGAAAGGAAATGCCACTGACAGGAAGAGTTACTGACAGGAAGTGCTACTGACAGAAAGTGTTAGCGACAGGAAGTGTTTCTGACAGGAAGTGCCACTGACAGGAAGTGCCACTGACAGGAAGTGCCACTGACAGGAAGTGTTTCTGACAGGAAGTGTAACTGACAGGAAGTGCTACTGACAGAAAGTGTTAGCGACAGGAAGTGTTTCTGACAGGAAGTGCTACTGACAGAAAGTGTTAGCGACAGGAAGTGTCCCGAGCTTCTAACACGGGACACAAACATGAAGAAACTAAAACAAACCTCTCTGGTGAAGACGAGCTGACTCACACGAAGAAGACTGGAAGATGTGCAGAGAGTTTGTGATGATCAGAGCTGAAGGTGTCAGATGATGTAAACATGATCACATGACCTCTGCAGCAGAGGTAACAGGTCACTTCCTGTGTGTGTCTGCCCCCCCGGCTGCTCCACCTCTCACCTGAACCATGAGGAGGATCTGATGCTGTGTTGTTCAGCTGGGAAACTCTGGATTCCACCTGGAGCTCGGGTCTGAAACTGCTAACGAGCTCTGAGCTCTCGTCTCTGTCACTGAAGCTGGAGGATAACTGTGACGACCTCAGTGAGTCACATGTTTCTGTCAGAACGTCTTTGACTCGTTTGACGGCTGAATAAAGGAGATAAATAAGAGGAATCAAAGTTCCGTCTCCAGGTTCAAGTCCAGCTCGATGCTCACACGACCTTTGAACACAGCAGGCGAACAGACACTGGAACTTCAAACTGATCCTTCCAGCTGTTTTCACACGTCACAGAATCACATGTTAATGACAGTTCAAGTCTAGTTTGAACATTTGAATAAACATTTTTGTTTGCCTTCTTCTTTTGTCTCAGATTTGTTTGATGACCTGATGGAAGTTGCTGCAGAAACATCTCAAAAATAACAAGACCACGTCCTGACTTCTGAGAAGAACCTGAATCCGAAGGAGGACGTTCACCTGCAGCCTCATTTCAGATCCGTCTGTGAACCCGTCTGAAACCTGACATCACACATCCCGAGGGAAAACACAGCGAGCGTCTGTTAGCGCCTCCTGGAGGTCATTTCAATCTCTTTAAATGAAAACTGTTCTAATATGGTATTCTGTTTATTTCTCAGTGAGAACAGGTCGTTCTTTGGGGAAGAGAACGTTCTCACTGATGCAGAAGGATTTTTAATGTCTGGTTCACATCTGCAGTTTCATTTAGTTTCCTCAGATTCTGATTCTCTTTCATTACAATCGAACATTTTCAGCACAAATGTCAAGTTTAAGTAAAAAATTGTTTGTTTGATAAATATTCAGCAACACCTTTTTCCAGGGACCAAAACAAACGGAAGGTCGGAGGTCAATGAAGTAATTTTAAATGTTCTTTTGTTTTTAACTGTGGTATAAAATAAATGAGAATTCCATTTAAAGCTGTTTGTATTAAAATGTGTCCAAATTAAACTTTGCTTACCATCAATCACAATTTTGATCTTTATTTTCATTTCATAAAAGAAAAACAAACAATATTTATTTCTCTGTTATATTTGAAAGACATTTAAATAGAAGCGTTAGTTAGCTGGATATGCTAACATTAGCATATAAATTAAAACACATTCATTACATTCTGTGACATTTGGTTTTGGAAAATCTAAAAAGAGGAAATCGTTCTCAAGGTTCCTCCGTCCTCCGGCTGCCGCGATCAGCCCGTCCACCGGGGAACTGCAGGTCCAGCAGAGTGAGGTCCTGCCTGAGGGGGGCGCTGTTCTCATCGCACAGGAAGTGGCTCCGGACCGTGATGGTGAAGGTTTCCTTTGGGAGGGAGACGAGGGTGAGGATCCGGTCTGCTGCCACCTGGATGTGCTTCACCTCTGAGCCTGGAGCTGAGACACAGACAACACATCTGTCTGTGATGGTGGTCCTGGCTGGTGGTGCTGGTTCTGAGACATGAAGAGGTTACAGGAGTGACCGCGGAACACAGGAGTGTGACATGAGGTCAAGGAAAGATGTGAAGGAGAGGCCGTAAGGAGTTAGGAAAGGACAACCATTGTGAAATCTGACTCTGCTTACGCTCTGCATTTTAAAATGAACAACAACTTAATAATAAGAGGAAATACGCACAAATGTTGATATAATAAAGTTTCCTGACCAGAATAAAATGACATCTCCTGAGAAAAGATGTTTTCAGTTTATACAGAGAAAACTTTTAATATCAGTTACTCATAGAAATAACAATACATTTAATTGAAAATAAAAATCAAAGGATTTTATAATGTGAGGATTTTACGAGGATAAAAACAAATGATTGGGTCCATTCTACAGTCAGAGGATTAACATTGATATTTAGGTGTGATGATGAAGTGAACTATAAATTATCGTTATCGTGTGATGATTCAAAACATGCGTGGGTGTGTCCAGGTGAAACTATGAGGTTGTGTTGTTTTAATGTTGTTGCTGCCACGAGTTGTGGGATGTTATTTTCCTCTTCTATTCATAAAGAATGGTCCGATGTTTCCTATAGGACATAAGTTAGGAAGCATGGAGGCTCCTTTCCTTGTCCTTTAGTGAATTTCTGAAATACTTCAGGTCTTTAGGAATGTTCCTGTCTGAACGCAGACACTTCTCACCTGAGCTCCTGAGCAGTTTATCAGGTGGAGCCCTGAGGATCTTCTCCAGAGGAACAGGAGGAACCTGAACACACGCCTGGCCGTAGCCCCGCCCACTCACAGACAGCACACCTGGCCTGAAACACACGCAAAGGTTTCCATGGGTTAACTGTAGCTCCGCCCACCAGCAAAGATCAAACCCTGTGATTGGATGATCCTTTTACTCTCAAGTTAATGGACAGGTTTATTTATATATTTTTATATAATCCATGCTGGGATTCAACTAACTACTTAATTTAAGATATTCATGTCTTGCATCTAAACACATTTCATCTTCTCCTTTAATCAAAGAATAAAAGATGAACATTTTATAATTATATTCACACAGCGTATATATATATATATATAAAAAACAAAGTAAAGAACAACACAATACTGTCAATATAAGAAACAACTAATATTGTGCAATCTAATTAAAAAGTCTCAAATAAATGAACTTAAATATTCCACTGGACTGCATCATATCTGAGCTCCAATGATTAGTTGATTCATCTGCATTTTGTTTTGATTATCAATAAATCAGATCAGTAATTCTTACGAATCTAAAACGGTCCAAAATGAAACTCAACAACTTTAGTCTCTAAAGTTTGAAACTGAATAAAACAAACGTAATTCATCACATTGAGATTTAAAATGAAAATGATCATAGTCAGATTATAACACTGTTTATGTCTTTTTGAACAGGTATGAGTTTTCCAATGGGATCGACATCAAACTAAATCATCATGATGACATCATGATGACATCATGATGACATCATGTGTACCTGTAGAAGCGGCGCACGGCCGTGTGGGGCAGGCAGGGGTAACACGGGCTGTAGATCCCGTTAGCGTCGGTCCCGAGCTCGGCGGAGCAGCGACCACAGCCAGCGTAGGTGACGTCTCCGCTCAGCGCCTCCAGGACACGGTCCACCGGCGTGGAGCCGTCCAGGACCGGCCCACATGCATTCTGGGAGGAAGGCGCCTCCTGGAAGTGGAAGGCGGAGACCTGGACTCTGAGCTCCACGTCACCTGGTGGAGACAAAATGAAACCTGAACGTGATGAAATGTAAAACACTTGTGATGCCAGAGAAATCTTTTATAAATATTGGAATTAGAACGTCATCATCATTATAAAGGAAGTGATGCGCTCCACGAGCACAAAGTGGTTCCTCACTTCCTGTGTGAAAAGAAACTTAACAGGAGGTCAACACCAAATCCAATACCACGACGTTCTGCATCCAATACATCAGCTTCAAATCAGATCCCACTTCTGTTCAGGGTCTGCAGGGAGGGAACATCCTTCACAGTAAAGCTTCCTCAGAAGTTTATTCACACTGTAACTTACTGTGAAGTCCATTGAGGTGATTTCTATGTTATGTCAGGGGTCATCTCTGTGAACCTCACCACTGTACTTCTGAGACAGCAGCGTCTCCAGGTCCAGCTCCACACTGCAGCTGCTTCCTGCCTGGTTGCTCCGAGCTGGGAGGAAGTGGTGCGCCCGCCGGTCCGCGGGGTCCAGGGGCCGGACCGAGCTCCAGGGGGTGGAGTGCAGCTCGGGGAGGTCAGAGGTCAAACCCTCCCTCACCAGGAGGATGTGGAAATCCCACACGACCGCTAAGATAGACACGTGTTTACTTTGTGTGAGCTGTCCTTTAAAGATTAGTGTGTGTGTCCATTGTGCGTCTGCCTGCGTGTGTGTACCTCTGTCTCTGTTGAAGCGAGGCAGCCAGCCCACAGCAGCTCCCCACAGCAGCAGCGTCCCCTGGTGGCCGTCCGGCTGCTCCACAGACAGAACAGCTTTTGACTGAGAGGCTGACCTCCAGCAGGACTCCGCCTCACTCCGCCACTCTGACACACACACACAAACACACACACACCACAAAATCTGTAATATCTGGACAACACACACTTTGGTCTCAGGTAGAGGGAGCCCCCCCACAGACTCACCTGAGCTGATGTGTGTGCGTGTGACTCGCAGCAGGGCGTGGACCAGCGTGTTGACCCTCAGTGACCTCAGGGTGGTGTAGGGGAGACAGGTCAGGTCCTGAGGGGGGGGGCGAGGCAGAGACAGCAGCAGAGGGCGGTGTTCTTGAAGGTGTCCCCACAGAGCGCCGAGAGAGCGAGCATCAACCAGCTGCAGAGCTGGAGGGGGGGGGGGGGGGGGGGGATGATGAGGGCTGGAGGATGAGCAGCTAACGACGCTTCAGCTAAGGAGACTGCTGATTGGCTGCAGGGGGCTGAGTCCTACCTGGTGGCGAGGTGGAGGCGTGTCCGAGGTTCAGCAGCTTACTGCAGAAGGTGGACTGCAGCACCGTCTCTCCTCTCCACCTGTCTTCATTCACCTGGAGTCCTGAGACAAACACAGTTAATGAGGACGTCTGTGTCTGTCCACCACCCGACAGAGGGACACGCCCACTGGAAAGGTTCATAGAAAACATGTCCGCTGTGTTTCTCTACCTGTGATGAGCAGAACGTCTCCAGGACTCACAGTCAGAGCCCAGAACGCCGCCCGGCGCCACAGCACCACCTTCATCTCAATGCCTGACTGGTCGGTCACCACGATGGACGCCAGAGGGACGAAGGAACCCGCCGCCGGCCCCGCCTTCACCTTCAAGACCAAGTCCCAGAAATGATCTGACCTCGAGCAGTGAATCCTCCACTGTTCATAAATAACCATTGAGATGTGAAGTGTGTCTGTTTTGTGATGGAGTGTTGTAACCTCTCACCTTGACCTCCTTCAGGTGACAGGGATGAACCACCGCCACCAGGACCGAGTACCGCACCCCCGGTCTGTGACACCGGACCAGGGGCGTTGTGGGACCTTGGTGCCCGGCTGTGGTGCGGCTCGATGCCGCCTCCGTCCCAGTGTCTTCAGAGAGTCGAGCTTTCTTGACCGTGGGGGACGTGACCGGGGACACAGCGTCCTGGGAGCAGAGCAGGCCGTCTGCTGTGACCTGGAGGACCACGCCCCCCTCCTCCACTTTTGGGGATGAGCAGATTTGACTGCAGAGCTCGGCAGAGGCTCCAGGCGACGATGGCTCGGGGCTGAAGAGCTCCGGTGTGCTGGAGGACACGGACGCTGGCATCTGGGCGTGTTGTGGGGGGGTTTGAGGGGCAGGGCTGCTTGCTGATTGGGTGCTCCGCCTGCCTCTCAGGATTAGAGCCTGACTCAGCGTCCAGGTGCTGAGGTACTGAGTGCTGGTGCACACCGGCTGGGGCGTACATCGATGTGGAGGGTCAGGCTGAGCTGCAGGGAAACAGACGTCCAGGTACTCAAGAACTGAAGCCGAGCATCCATCTTCCTTTTCAAGATCTGATTCATCATCTCGGCTCACAGATGTAGCTGCGTGATCATCGGAGCACGGTTTCCTCTGGTCCGTGTTAGAGTGGCAGTTTGTTCGTGCTCGTCCTCCCGATGTCTCTTTGGTCCGATCCGCTTCAGTCGAGTCTTGGTCCTGATCAGCGTTTGTTCGATCATCTGGGACTCGATCAGCGTCAGCCTCGTCCCTGCTGCTTCCTGCTGCGTGTGGAAAGTATCAAAACAGGAAGATCAGCTCGAAACACACAGAAGAAAGTGTTGTTGATATGTTCTCAACTATGTCTGCTGGTTCTTCTCCTCTGGATGGGTCCCTGAGCGTCTCACCTGCTACAGGCCTCAGACGTCTGTCTGTCCAGGTGAGCTCCAGGTGTCTCCACCCAGCAGGGGGCCCATCCTCGTCCCCAGCTTCAGAAACAGAGGCCGGGTCAGAAGAGGGGGGGGGAGGAGCCCCCAGGAAGACGTGGATCTTTGACCGCTCACACATGCTGAGAAGATACATGTTCATAAGATTGTTATGTGAACAGCTTTCACTTCATTGATTTGTGAAACACCCTGAGGCATATTTCAGATATCAGAACAAAAACACGTGAACAAGACGTCAGTTCATTATTTCACAGGAGAGAGCGACGTCCACAGACAGCCCCCCCCCCCCCCCCCCACACACACACAGTCAGACTCACTGGTCTGACTGGTTCACATGATTCACGGCTCAGGTTAGAACAGGACGTCAGCTGATGTTTATAAATGAACAAGGAACGAGAACCAGGCTCGACCGGCTGAGCAGGTGGGGTCAGACTCGTGACCTCTGATCCTCACTGCTTGTTTTTATCATCGTCATCAGCAGAACATTTTCTTGATGATGTCATCAACACCAGAACATTGGGAAAGATTCACTCCCTGGTTGCCATGGGGATATCCTCAGATAACTAATTAAAACCAAACTGAACTTTGTTTGTTTGTTTGTTTGTTTGTTTGTTCCACGTCTCCTAACATGGAGGAGGATGTCTGACCTGTACTGCAGCCAGACACCAGGGGGCAGTCAGGTGACCTGCGCTATCCTCACCTGTCTTTCTGTGTCGTAGTAATAACTCATAATAATAACGTTGAGTTGATTCCACGGAGTATCGCAGTTTGGATCAACAGCAACATTAATTACTACAACACTAAGTCTTGTAAAATAAAAAATATGAACTCGTAAATTAAAATCATTCACTTCTACAAAACCCCTTTATCGACACGTGCTTTTATTTTGCACGATGGAACCGGAAGTGCAATGTGTGCCGCTGCTAGCAGGCTTGATGCTAACAAACTTTAAACAAATAAGTAATTTGAAACTTTTCAACTCGTGAATGATTCAGAACTCACGCGCCCTTTCTGTGTCACGTGCCCTGTGTTTGTCGCTCGGTCCGGTGCGCGGTGCTAGCTACGTTATGCTAAGCTAGTGTGTAGCTAACACGCAGCGCGTTATTTCCGTTCACTGCTCTCGTGCCACTTCGTGCGGGGTTGTTTTGCGGAGCTCACGCGCACGGGGGCCACGCACGGCCCGGTGCAACAGGAAGAGGCTGCGGGAGGAGGAGTCGCAGCTGCGGGACAACTTTCCCGGCTCCATTTCCTCGTCTGCTCCCGCACAGTCGTGCTGTGATCCCGCAGCTCGTTCACCGTCACCGGGGTCCAGAGCTCCACCAGCCGCCACCATGTACCGGTACTTCGGAGAGTTACTCACCCGGGGAGCGGGCCTGGCCTCCGGCTGCAGCGCCACCGAGTCCGCGCTCCCCGCGGCGGCGGCGGCTCTGCTGCGGCACCGCGGCTACAGCCAGACCGTGGACCGGGACGACGACCCCAACTTCTTCACCATGGTGGAGGGCTTCTTCGACAAGGGAGCCGCTATCGTGGAGGACCAGCTGGTGGCGGACCTGAAGACCCGGGACAGCCCCGAGCAGAAGAGGAAGACGGTCCGCGGGATCCTGGGGGTCATCAAGCCGTGTAACCACGTCCTGAGCGTCTGCTTCCCCATCAAGAGGGACAGCGGCGAGTGGGAGGTGATCGAGGCGTACCGGGCCCAGCACAGCCAGCACCGGACCCCCTGCAAGGGAGGTGAGCCCCGGGACACACACAGACACACACACACACACACACACCGGGCCCAGCACAGCCAGCACCGGACCCCCTGCAAGGGAGGTGAGCCCCGGGACACACACACACACACACACAGACACACACCGGGCCCAGCACAGCCAGCACCGGACCCCCTGCAAGGGAGGTGAGCCCCGGGACACACACACACACACACACACACACACACACACACACACAGACACACACCGGGCCCAGCACAGCCAGCACCGGACCCCCTGCAAGGGAGGTGAGCCCCGGGACACACACAGACACACAAACACACACACCGGGCCCAGCACAGCCAGCACCGGACCCCCTGCAAGGGAGGTGAGCCCCGGGACACACACAGACACACAAACACACACACCGGGCCCAGCACAGCCAGCACCGGACCCCCTGCAAGGGAGGTGAGCCCCGGGACACACACAGACACACACACACACACACACACACACACAGACACACACCGGGCCCAGCACAGCCAGCACCGGACCCCCTGCAAGGGAGGTGAGCCCCGGGACACACACAGACACACACACACACACACAGACACACAGACACACACCGGGCCCAGCACAGCCAGCACCGGACCCCCTGCAAGGGAGGTGAGCCCCGGGACACACACAGACACACACACACAGACACACACCGGGCCCAGCACAGCCAGCACCGGACCCCCTGCAAGGGAGGTGAGCCCCGGGACACACACAGACACACACCGGGCCCAGCACAGCCAGCACCAGGACCCCACTGGGACTCACTGCACATTGTAACACTAAAACTCTGCATGACATTATAACTTCATAGAGTACTACACTACACTTCACTACTACAGTATATTATCACATTGTAAACTTTGCATTATAGAACATTATCACAACAGGAGATAGAAATCATATGACCGGAATATTTAGATCGTTTATACAAACTTGCACAATGTTGATACAAGAGAAGGCACGCCCGCACCCACACACACACACACACACACCCTGATTCTCTGAGGCCATTTCCAGCTGAACTAGTCAGACTTGTGTGTTTCACTGCTCCTCGTTTTCTCAGCTCAAATCTCCGATAAGAGACAAAAGAGAAGAACCCAGAGTCAGTTTCTGTCTGAACCTCCAACACAGCAGCACTGACAGCTGGTGCACACTCAGACCTCAGAGCTGCTGACGGAGCGAGACCGTACTCCACCTCTAAGTTACACATGTTACGTTGATGCTACTCACACATAATTTAAAATAAGTTCATTAAGTAAAAGTTGAAAGAGCAGATTAAGCACACAGGTGAGATTCCATGTGTTCACATGATCTGTTAAAGTTCAGTTCAGTTGTGTTCAAGGTGATTGACAGGTTTCTGAAGTAGAGAATCCCGTGGCTGCTGATCTCACGTCAGCACACGTGGCCATTAACACAAGAGTCTGAATAAGACTCTGACAGGTCTCATGTTCTGATTCATTTCACCTGAACAGGATCTCAGATGAATCAGATTAAGACATGTGGAGTATTCTGACCGTCGTCTCCTAACGTGGACGTCTTCATTATAACGTGTCCTGTTTGAGTCCTCACAGCCCGGACATAAGACAGTTTCATCTGGGGACATCACAGTTGTCCCCAGATGAAACCTTTAACGGAATTAGAAAGAAAACATTCAGAATGGTAAATTAATGTTTCAAAACTCCTGCAGGAACATGATGATGATGATGGTGTGTGTGTGTGTGTGTGTGTGTGTGTGTGTGTGTGTGTGTGTGTGTGTGTGTGTGTGTGTGTGTGTGTGTGTGTGTGTGTGTGTGTGTGTGTGTGTGTGTGTGTGTGTGTGTGTGTGTGTGTGTGTGTGTGTGTGTGTGTGTGTGTGTGTGTGTGTGTGTGTGTGTGTGTGTGTGTGTGTGTGTGTGTGTGTGTGTGTGTGTGTGTGTGTGTGTGTGTGTGTGTGTTACGTAACACACCTGGTTCTGTGCATGTGTCAGGAGGGGGAGAAGTTCCCTCCTCTGACAGGAATGTTGACAGTCTGGTTGGTGTGTGTTTGTCTAGTCTGTGCATCGTTGTCGTGATTCTGAAGGTTGATATGAGACCTGGTGGAGGAGGTGATGGGTGTGGTTGTGATGAATCATTAAGACAAAGTGAACTCAATCAAGTCCCATGTGTTGGAATGTGAGACGGTTTGTCCCTTCAGGAGCTGGCTCCTCCCTTCAGGAGCTGGCTCCTCCCACACTGACTCACTGCAGCGTCTCTGTCCTCGTCCTCTTCACACTTTCTTCCTCTTCATTGTCCCGATGCTTTCTACTGATTTCTACTTTCTCTTCTCATCTTTAAGAAGATGAAGCTTCATCTATTTGCTCCACTCAAAAAGAAAGACTACTACCCCCCCACCTGACAACACGCCCCGTCTACAAACCAATCAGATTCAAGCATAGGTAGACTCCGCCCACGTAGGTGATGATGACAGGACGTCTTTAATCCCTAAACTACAACATGAAAACAGAACTAACAGATCAGAGGAAACATGGAACAAACAAACAAACAAACACATGAAGCTTCAGAGGAAACGTGTTTGAAAGCAGAAGCATAAGTTTGTTGTGGTGTGTTTCAGGTATTCGTTACAGTAATGACGTGTCTATAGACGAGGTGAAAGCTCTGGCCTCGCTGATGACGTACAAATGTGCTGTGGTTGGTGAGTACACACACACACACACACACACACACACACACACCCCTCTCTGTGTTGTTGTGTTTGTTCTGTTCTTGAATTAAGTGCATTTATTCCAGATGTTCCGTTTGGTGGAGCCAAAGCCGGAGTGAAGATCAACCCAAAGAATTATTCAGTGAGTTCAGACACATCTCTTTCTCCTCTCTGACCTCACTCGTCCGCCATGTGGGACCAGGATCCAGAAGAGCTCGGGCTCCGACAGATGAGAATCGAAACATGTTTGAATCAACGTTAGAACCGAGGTGTCTTCTTCACATGAGTTAACGAGCAGGAAGTGGTCACATGTTTCTGACACAGGGGGGACACAGCGTTCAATCACACAGGAAGCTGTCACACCAGCAGGAAGTAGATATTGTGGATTAAACATCTGAATGTGTTGATTAGTGTTAAAGACGAGCAGCTCTTTAAAATGTTGTGTCACAGGAAATCAAACAGTTTGGAAACGACTGTAATGAATTGTAATATTACATCCTCGGATGATTCATTGGTAATATTACGAATTAATATTATTCAGAAACTTTTCAAATATAAGCTTGATGGGGACATCTGCTGGTCAGAGTTAGGGAAAGCACTGTGTGCTATAGAAATACTTTCACACACGCATAGAAATATGGTCAATTACAGTCTGACCCCTGTGGACGTTTGGAGCCTAAACCCAATAAAGAAATTGGGAGTAATATATTTAAAATATTAAAGCAGCTGATATACATATCAAAAGAGAAACCCTAAGAAACCCTAACCGCACGAACAAAGTTTTTATATTTCTACATGGTTTATTCTCCTCATATCAGTAAGTGATTAAATATCAGTTTGTGCCAAAACTAGAAGGAACTCTAACAAAACTCTTTGTTTGACTCCGATCATCATGTTGTCAGACACACAACCACGATCTGCGCTCCATCACATCACAGCCGCTGTTCCCTGCTTCTCATCTGTAACTGGTTTCAGAGAATCAGTCTGTGCCTGTCAAACATTTACACCTGAGAACAGGACAACACAACGTTCAGGTTCACACACACACAAAGTCCCACACACACACAGTTTGCTGAGCCACCAGTATTCACTTTCTCTCGCTCCAACATGATGACTCAATACATTTCTCTCTCTCTCTCTCTCTCTCTCTCTCTCTCTCTCTCTCAATCTCTGGTTGAATTCTGGGTAAATGTTTGCTCGACCTTTGCTCCGAGTCCTGCTGACCTCTGACCTTTAACCTCTGACTTTCTCATGTGCAGAAGTTCCAGGAAGTAGATTCAGTTTAAACGGATGTCAGGTGTCATTGAAACAGAGTCAGTGTGATGTCATCAGTGTCTTTGTGCTTCAGGACAATGAGCTGGAGAAGATCACCAGGAGGTTCACCATCGAACTCGCCAAGAAAGGTTTCATCGGTGAGTGAAGGACCGATACACAAATCTTTCTCCAGAGTTCATTTAGATTATGATTATTTAAATTGTGCGATTCAGCAGTTTGTGTTATTGGTGGTTGTTGTGCTGTGCAGGACCTGGTATCGACGTTCCTGCCCCAGACATGAGCACCGGGGAGAGGGAGATGTCCTGGATCGCAGACACCTACGCCACCACCATGGGCTACCTGGTGAGGCCCTGAGACTCCAGACATCCTGTGTGTGTGGAGCGTCTGACTCCAGAGCAGCTGAGCTTTAAGTTTCCTCTGTGCTCTCTCTGTTCCTCTTCCACCTCCAGGACATCAACGCTCACGCCTGTGTCACCGGGAAGCCCATCAGCCAGGGAGGGATCCACGGCCGCATCTCGGCCACCGGCAGAGGCGTCTTCCACGGCATCGAGAACTTCATCAACGAGGCGGCGTACATGAGCCAGCTGGGAATGTGTCCCGGCTTCCAGGACAAGACCTTCGTCATCCAGGTACCAACCCTCTTCTTCAAAAATTAACATATATTTGACAGTTTCAGCTTTTGAAATAATATACACAACATTTTATTTTCATCATTGATTGTTTTTTTTCAGCCAACAGTCCTCGACCAGTTTCTAATATAATAGATTTACAGTTATTTTAGTTTTTAAAATCATCTGCCTGCTCTGCATTGATCTTAACCTTCTGAGGTTGGTCTTCATCCTCAGAAACCAGAACAAATGTCTCCCCCTGCTTTCTCCATTCTTCCTCATCAATCCCTCCTCCTCCTCCCCTTCATCAGAATGCTCAGTGACTCCTTCAGCAGATGAATCACACGTCACCCACAACCTCAGGATTTTAATCTTGACTCATTCTTTGTCATTTGGTTCATTAATTCTCAAACTCACGGGTCCAGAGCTCAGATCTCAGATCTGATCTGTGGATCCTCCGATCAGAATTAAAACATCAATGCTAACATGCTAGCATGCTAACATGCTAACAAGCAGCAGGTATACAGATCAGTTAAACAGCCCTGAACTGTTCAGTGGACATGTTCCCATACTGACCTGAAGACTGATCATGATCCACGTTGAGAGAGTGCCTCCTCCTGTCTGACGTCAGTACTGCGGGTTGTCTGTGCCCTCTGCTCTGCCTGCAGGGCTTCGGCAACGTGGGGCTTCACTCCATGCGCTACCTCCATCGCTCCGGAGCCAAATGTGTCGGGGTCGCAGAAATGGACGGAAGCATCTGGAACCCCAACGGCATCGACCCCAAAGAGCTGGAGGACTACAAACTGGTCAGTAACACACCTTCAAACGGGTCTGTAACACAACTTCAAACTGGTCAGTAACACAACTTCAAACTGGTCAGTAACACAACTTCAAACTGGTCTGTAACACAACTTCAAACTGGTCAGTAGTAACACACCTTCAAACTGGTCAGTAACACAACTTCAAACTGGTCAGTAACACAACTTCAAACTGGTCAGTAACACAACTTCAAACTGGTCAGTAACACAACCACAAACTGGTCAGTAGTAACACACCTTCAAACTGGTCAGTAACACAACTTCAAACTGGTCAGTAACACAACTTCAAACTGGTCAGTAGTAACACACCTTCAAACTGGTCAGTAACACAACCACAAACTGGTCAGTAGTAACACACCTTCAAACTGGTCAGTAACACAACTTCAAACTGGTCAGTAACACAACTTCAAACTGGTCAGTAACACAACTTCAAACTGGTCAGTAACACAACCACAAACTGGTCAGTAACACAACCACAAACTGGTCTGTAACACAACTTCAAACTGGTCTGTAACACAACTTCAAACTGGTCAGTAACACAACCACAAACTGGTCTGTAGTAACACACCTTCAAACTGGTCAGTAACACAACCACAAGCTGGTCTGTAGTAACACAACCACAAGCTGGTCTGTAGTAGCACAACCACAAACTGGTCTATAGTAACACAACTACAAACTGGTCTGTAACACAACCACAAACTGGTCTGTAACACAACCACAAACTGGTCTGTAACACAACCACAAACTGGTCAGTAACACAACTTCAAACTGGTTTGATCTCAGAGTCCAGCTGTTGTCGTTCCCATGTTAAAGTCGTCGGTGATAATTCGTCGGTTCTTGGTCGATGTCGTGAAACCTTATTAACGTTGGTCTCCAGGAGAACCGGACGATCGTGGGCTTCCCGAACTCGACGCCGTACGAAGGAAGTCTCCTTGAGGCCGAGTGCGACATCCTGCTGCCGGCCGCCGGGGAGAAGCAGCTGACCAGGAGCAACGCACACAAGATCAAAGCCAAGGTGACACACACAAATAAACAGGAAATAAAGTTCAAACCAAAAGAGTCTTTCTGATTCTAACAAGATCGTGTTGTTATGTTACTAAACTTTCTGTTGAGAAAGTTAAAGGAAGAACTCATTTAATAGAACGTTTGAACACAAAGAGCCTTTGATGTTCTGCTCAGATCATCGCCGAGGGCGCCAACGGGCCGACCACGCCCGAGGCCGACCGCATCTTCCTGGAGAGGAACATCATGGTGATCCCGGTCAGTGGAGTCTGTTGCAGTCAGTGGACCATCTGCATTCAGACCTTCAGAAGTCTAATACCCTCTGCTCGTCTCCTTGTCTCCTCTGCTCGTCTCCTTGTCTCGTCTCCTCTGACAGGACATGTATCTGAACGCCGGTGGTGTCACGGTGTCCTACTTCGAGTGGTTGAAGAATCTGAACCACGTCAGTTACGGTCGACTCACCTTCAAGTATGAGCGAGAGTCCAACTACCAACTGCTCAGTGAGTGACAACCCACTTTGAAACACAGTGTGGTACGCAGCGCCCCCTGGTGGCTCTCTGAAGCACTGACGCTGTGTGTCTCTCCTCAGTGTCGGTTCAGGAGAGTTTGGAGAGAAAGTTTGGGAAACATGGAGGAGCCATCCCCATCGTGCCCACCTCCGAGTTCCAGAACAGGATCTCTGTGAGCACAGTCACTCCTCCTCCTCCTCCTCCTCCTCCTCCTCCTCCTCCTTCATTCATGTCATCTCCTCTTTCTCTTTCTACTCCATCTTCTCCTCCTTCTCCTCCTTCTCCTCCTATGGTGTTGTAACTGTGCTTTCTTTGCAGGGAGCATCTGAGAAGGACATTGTTCACTCAGGCCTGGCCTACACCATGGAGCGCTCTGCCAGGGTAACACACACCCCCACACAACAGCACACACATAACAACACACACACATCGACACAACTGCAAACACAACCCTACAGTGTTTTATATTCCCTGTCTGTAACATTTCTCTTCTTATTCCTCTTGTTTTTTCCCTTCTCTCCTTCCTCTCCTTCCCCTCTCTCTCTCCCCTCATGCAGCAAATCATGAGAACAGCCAACAAGTACAACTTGGGTCTCGACCTGCGGACGGCGGCGTACGTCAACGCCATCGAGAAAGTCTTCCATGTTTACAGGGACGCTGGTCTCACCTTCACATAGACTCACCTCCATCCACCTGCACGTCTGTTACCTGTCTGTTACCTGTCTGTTACCTGTCTGTTACCTGTCTGTTACCTGTCTGTTACCTGTCTGTCCCCTGTCTGTCCCCTGTCTGTCCCCTGTCTGTCCCCTGTCTGTCCCCTGTCTGTCCCCTGTCTGTCCCCTGTCTGTCCCCTGTCTGTCCCCTGTCTTCAGAGCAGAGTTTACAGTTCCTTGTGGCAGTCTGATGAAGATGCTGAATCCCTGCGTCTGTTTCTTTCTGCTCACAATCTATTTTTCTCTTGAATTAACGGAGAAACCTCAGGTCTTCAGCTTTAAAAGGGGCGTGTCCCCACTGTGCTGCTCCCTCACGAATCCTTAGTCATCCTGAATAGAGAGATTTGAGTATATATAATTACTGTTATCTAAAATAAGCCTTAATACCACAGAGACGTGACACCATTTGCCTGAGATACACATTGAGGCCAAAAGTATGCGCACACCCTCATTTTATATATTTATGAAAATATTTCTATTCAATAAATAATGGAATTTTTACTTCCATTAACAATTTACGATAATTTTCTAAACATTTCTCGAAAGTATTAGAATCGGCTTTAAGACGAGACAACGGATAATCCTAGTCAAATCATTATCTGAAGCAAAAGTAATAGAATATCTTTCCTGATATTAACATGAACATCAGATAATCTCTAACAACTCCCTCTGGACCTAGAGATTATCCTCTGATAACGAGGGATTATTGTTTCGGGGAGAGGAGTAAAGCACAGACACGGAATGATCCTGTTATTGATTTGAAATGGAACAGGAGCCCAGTGTCAGGTGTCCACATACTTTTGTCCAGTTGTGTACTTGCTGTTCTTTTTGTATCGTGCGTCGCACACGTGCCTCAGGACCTCAGCTTTGATATCGACTTTATTAAAAGATCATTCCTGTGTCTTTATGGTTTCTGGTCTGTTTACAGTTAATCAACAGTTTACTCATCAATCATCTGAGAGTGAGTTAAATTAAAACCTCGTCGGACACTTTGCTGCTTTTTCTCTTTAAGTCGTGACATCGTTGGAGCTAATGCTAATGCTAATGCTAATGCTAATGCTCCATAATATACCATGTGGTCAAGAAAATTACCTTAACTATGCAAATCCCTGCTGGCTGTGCAGTGCCCCCCCCCCCCCCCCCCCGAGTCCTGCAGGAGAAACACACACCACTCAACAGATGCACAAGTTCAACACTTTGTTTACTGTGGTATCCCCCCCCCCCCCCCTTTGATGGTGAAACGGGGCTGAAACTTAATTCTGTCAGTTTCAAGCTTCTGGTTTATTATGGTTTTTTGTTCAAATGAAATAAAGTGGAAGTAAAATCGATGTGTGAATGTTTTTACTGTGACATCAGTTAGTTTGAATGGTTCAGAGGTCAGCAAAGGTCACCGGCCTCTGCTGGACCAAGATGGCTGCAGCTATAACGATTATTTATCAAGCTCCTTCGACACAGTTGTACAAAGATGTACAAATAAAAATAAATAAAGACTTTCAATAAAAATTTAAACTCAAAACAGTTATAATTGTGCAAAGAATAAAAAAAAAATTTAAAGATTGGAGTAGATGCACCTTCTCTCGTGACGCAGAGCAGCTGCAGGGACCTCCCCCCCCCCCCCCCGTGTGGAGGAAGGTGAGCGACATACCGGCTAGACCGGAAACCCAACGCAGTCGTATCCATAGATCTATATAAAGGCTGGATGTGTCATCCGCGTGTCCGGTCAATGGAGTCGGACGTCCGCACATGGCGGCCATCTTGCCACAGGCAGCTCGCCCACCCATAACATTGTGTAAACACCGAACTGTTTAAAAATCAGTTGAGAATTTAGCAAGTTATGTTTATTTAAAAAGTATGTAAAACTACAACACAATGTTATGGGTGGGCGAGCTGCCTGTGGCAAGATGGCCGCCATGTTCGGACGTTCGACTCCGTTGACCGGACAAGCGGATGACACATCTAGCCTTTATATAGATCTATGGTCGCATCCCCCACCGGATCTTATATCTCTGCCTGTTGGCCAACAGGAGGCGCCCTCAGTCACAAACACAGACGACCAAGTAAAGATGACGACACGTCTCCAGTTCGTCCAGAGATGGAGCTAAACCAACGCTGCCATCTTATGGTGGTGGTAAGGTTTACGACTTATTCTGCAGCCAGCCACCAGGGGGCGGTCAAGGATGAAGGCTTCACTTTCGTGAGCAGAGAAAAAAGCAACTGGATTCAAACTGATTTTGCTTTTAATTTTAATTCCTTCACACAAAGGAGATGAAACACATTAGATAATTCTTCAATTTATTTTTCAGGTCAAACAATAAGACAAAAATATT
This sequence comes from Platichthys flesus, assembly GCF_949316205.1. Classification (NCBI taxonomy): domain Eukaryota; kingdom Metazoa; phylum Chordata; class Actinopteri; order Pleuronectiformes; family Pleuronectidae; genus Platichthys; species Platichthys flesus. The sequence continues at coordinate 464,615 of NC_084956.1, forward strand.
ATAAACGCAAATGAAAATGTTCCTGTTTCTATGAATGAGTTAAAATCTGTCAGTGATCTAACGTCTGAACTATGAAAACACGACTGAGGCCGGAGACGTACTCATAATGTATATCTAGAATTATAATTAACACTACCTGTCCACAAGATGCAATACCCACATGGGCAGTAGGGGCAGTGTAGGGGCCAGACGCTCCCCATCACAATCACTTTTCCTGCCCTGAACTCAGTGAGCAGGGCTAACCTCCTCCAGGGACGCCATGTTTTTTATTTACTGAACGCAGGTCCAGAGTTCTGTGGTGCGCCCTCTAGTGGAATACTCCAGTATCACATGTAGCACACAGCAAGTATATGAAGGATGAGAGTTGACCATAGTTTTCGAGTTCTTTGAGAGATGCGTAAAATCAGGTTTCTTGTTTCTCTGGTGTTCCACACATCAGCACCTCATCGCACGTTACATTCCAGTAGGGGGCGCTAGCAGTCGATGTGTACAGTCCAACAGATCACTAAAGAAACACGTCCTCAGTGCAGATGTTAAACTGGAGGTCCGGGACATCATGGAGGTTTAGGGACATCATGGAGGTTCAGGGAGGCCCAGGACATCATGGAGGTTCAGGGAGGCCCGGGACATCATGGAGGTTCAGGGAGGCCCAGGACATCATGGAGGTTCAGGGAGGTCCGGGACATCATGGAGGTTTAGGGACATCATGGAGGTTCAGGGAGGCCCGGGACATCATGCAGGTTTAGGGACATCATGGAGGTTCAGGGAGGCCCGGGACATCATGCAGGTTTAGGGACATCATGGAGGTTTAGGGACATCATGGAGGTTTAGGGACATCATGGAGGTTCAGGGAGGCCCGGGACATCATGGAGGTTCAGGAGCAGCCGTGTACATTGTCTTTTTTGCAGCTCATGTACGAACATGATTCTTGCTGTTCTGGGTTCGAACCCTCACGGTGGATGCAGTTATAGGAAGTCGCTTCAGATGATATATAATGTAATTCTGCAATGTAAAGTAATGTGTTTGTGGACTGAATATCACAGGTTCGATTCCCGTGGAACATCTTTTGTGTCCAGCAGCTTTGACTCGCTCAGTCAGGAGGAAAACAGCTGATCTCAGGTCAGAGGTCAGGAAACGTTCTGGATCCCACTCGACCACGTCCTCGTGCACGGTTGCGTACGGACGCCGAGCGTCTTGTTCACACTTATTAGATTGAAGTTCAGTCTGTGTGTAGGACGGTTCGATGCCGGATCCGTCTTCATCCTCCGTTCTCTTCTCTTCAGTCCATGATGGAGTTTGAGTGACTGAAGAAGTCCTCCTCGGCCCCGCCCTCGAACCTCGTGCTGTCCTCGCCGCAGCCGCCCGTCTCCGGCCCCGGACTTGGCGGCAGCAGCTCCTTGGAGCTGCTCGTGCTGGCTGCTCTGGCGATCCTGGTGAGCGTGTGCTCGTAGGGCGAGGGCAGGTAGACCATGAGGAACACGCCGTCCGTCACATCCTGCTCCGAGCTGGAGCTGGGGAGCTGGTGCTGCCCCCTGCTGCGTCGGAGCGACGACAGCAGCTCGCAGTTCCTCTCTGGGTCCTGCAGGTCCTCCAGAGCGATCACGTTGGCCAATCCCAGCTTTCCGTTGAGGCTGAAGCCACGCCTCCGGCGCAGGATCAGGAGCCCGCTGAGGAAGAGGAGGAGCACGGACACGACTGCTATGACGATGTAGGCGGTGGATCCTGCACTGAGGATGAATTCACCTGAACTTTGACCCTGAGAGAAACAGGATTATTGATCAGCAGATTCAATATTTTACATCTTTACAAAATGATTCAGTTCAACTGAACTTCAAACACTTTTAACACACGGAGATCAATTAAAACATTACGTTTTCAACAGCACATGAACGCAACACAAGTTTAACACGGCTCCATATTTATAGATCTTATATATTTATTTATTTATAAATCATATCGTGTATAGTTACTGTATTGTTGCGTTAAATCATCGTATAACAAACAAATATTTAATAAATAGAAAAAATGTATCGATTCTTTTTTTTAACTCTTCATCTTCAAACACATGAAGAAGAAATACAAAATGTTTGATATTTTTATCTTTTTATCAGAAATTGTCACATTCAGTAAGAGAAATTAATTTGAATTCACTGTTAATAATCAGAACTGAACTAATTAAATATGAACTTTAAATAGTTTCAGCTTTTATATGTTAATTCAGATTTAAATCCAAGGAAAGGTTTGTGTTATGTTAACATGTGACCGCCAGGGGGCGCTGCCACTCAAATCTCTGTTTGGCCTCGTTCCCATGAATTAATCTGTAACCATGGAAACAGCTGACGGTCAGAGACATACAGTTTTTTATTTTATTTGAATATTTGATTTAAATTCTTCTGAATAAAAGATGATTCTCATTTCTTTAATAACTAAAGTTTAAATAGTATTAATATAAATAATAGTTTTGTCTGAATCTCTTGGATTACAAATCCAAGAGATTTCATTTTCTAAGCTGTGTGAATGTGTGTTTTGTTCTGATCATTATTTTACAGATTAAAAGAGACTAATGATAAAGATATAAATTATGAATAAAGAGTTGATCCATCCTTCGGATGATGAACTCACCGGAGTCTGTTGGTCGGTGGACGGCAGAGCCGAGGGCCCGGGGGACATGTCCAGAGAGTCTCGAGCGGCCGGACCGAACCTCATCCAGCTGCTCTCCAGCAGAGAACGCATGGTGGACTCCACTGAGAGCCAGGGGACAGGGGACGAGAGCCAGGAGACAAGAGCTAGGGGACAGGAGCCAGGAGACAGGAGACAGGAGCCAGGAGACAGGAGACAGGAGCCAGGAGACAGGAGACAGGAGACGAGAGCTCTTAGACGAGAAGGAGTCCAGAGTTGTGACGTGGCGACAGCGACTTGAACGATGAAGTGATGAGCTTGAAATAAAAAGTGAGGGAGGGGGAGAAACGAGGGCAACAGACGACCAGAGGACACGTCACTGATGGAGGGTTTAACACAACTCTCTGTGTGTGTGTGTGTGTGTGTGTGTGTGTGTGTGTGTGTGTGTGTGTGTGTGTGTGTGCAGCAGATTCACTCAGCTCCGTTTCAGTTACGCTTCTGTCACGACATTTTTACTCAAACTCATTAAATTAAATGAAACTTAAATAATTTCACTATTTTAATTTGTTCTGATTTCTCACCAGTTTTAAATAAACGCGTAAAATTGAAATGTTTATGAATAATAATTAACTTCCTGTTTTATCTAAAGTGTCAGAAGTTTCAAAACTTTTCCGCCTCAAACCTCAAAATAAAGTTCAGTCACTCGACGTTTTATGTTTTTTCACTTCAAAAAAAATCATTTGTGAGAATTATGGGTAAATTTGTTATAATTTATTATATAATCTGCACCCCCGCAGGTCCTGAAAATGTCAGTGATGCAGTTTCATGAGTTTTCAAAGGTTCTTGAACTCGGCCATCTCAGATTTAAAGTGACACAAACAGGAAGTCAACAATCGTCACCACATTCCTACACACTGAGAAATGTGTATCATTACCAAAGTGACCAGTGTACGCTAAAGAGACGATTCATAACAATTTATTGAGCAGCACACAGAGCAGCAAGGCCTGCTGGGAAACAGAGCGGCTACACACCACTGAGATCAAAGGAAACAAATCAAAATCAGAAACACACACGACAGCGTGAGCGAAGGAGGCGTCAACACAACGACTCTGCTGAGAAACGCACAAACACAACAAATATCCGATAAATTCAAACTTTGTGTTGAAGAAGCAAATCAAATTGAAAAGATGAAAATCTGATGTTTTCTAAACTGACCATCAGGTTTCTAGGGCAACAGCTTCAGGGTTTTATCGATATTCTGAAAATGAATCAAATCTAAAAACAAACAACTAAATGAAAATCTGATGTCATGTGACCTCCTGGTGTCACGTGACGGGCTCAACTCTTCAGAGCTGCTCACACGCAAACTGCTGAAAGTGACGAGTCATTTCAACCCCATGAAGACAATCTGCTCTGAGACCAGCGTCAACGAGAAGACGAAGGGACACGTGGGGGGGGGGGCAGGATGTTCAGATCAACCGCAGCTCCGAGTCTTCATCACATCTTCACTAGACGAAGGTTAAAACCTCAGATCAACAGATATAAGATGTGAGATGATAAAAGAGGAGCGTCACATGTCGTCCACTCATCAGTCAGACGCCTTTTTAAAAACACCATCATGGACTTAGAGTAAATCCTCCAGATGATCAGCTGGACATCTGTCCCCCGCTGCAGCGAAGAGGACAAACCAGGACGCAGGGGGGGGGGGGGGGGGGGGATTACTTCCTGGATGTGCTTCGGGGTCGAGGACTCTGATTTTATATTATATTCAAAGTAAACTTCTATAGAACCTGCAAAACTTTATATATTGTTTTATTTAGAAAACTCAGAAACTGAGACTTTTATTAATGATGAAGTTCAGACGTTCTTTTCCTGATTGGTTCATAGAGAGAGATGGGGGAGGGGGAGAGAGAAGGGGGGGGGGGCTGGAAGAAGTAGGTGAAGAGAAAACAATGTCTTCTGATTCTCTCTCTCTCTCTCTCTCTCTCTCTCTCTCTCTCTCTCTCTCTCTCTAACAGGAGATATTTAAAACATCCAACATTTAAATAAACATGTTCACATACACACTGTAGAATAAATGTAAGAATCAAACTTCACTGAGATTTACACACACAGATCAAAGATCCTCAGCAGTGCATCACATGTAGAGATGCCTCACTCTGAAGAAATAGCAGTGTCTTCATCATCATGGTCATCATCACTACCAGCAGGGACCCAGACAGAGATGAAGAAGTAATAAGCTAATTAACATATTGGTGACGTCATGGCGTTTACATTCTGTTTAGTGTCAGCAGGGTTCAGACTTTATGATGAAATAAAACAGAGACTGAGAACATGAAGACGACATGTTACCCAGAAGCCACTGCTCAGTTCTGATGATGTCACAGCCACACGGTCACATGACGGCATGGTAACAAGCAGCGAGCGGACCTGTTCATGCCAATTTATAGAACTATAATGGTCTATAGTCAACCAATAATATCCATCAGTCAGTGACATCACCGACCAATCAGATCCTCCTGAAGCTTCAGCGACGCCCACGCCTGATGACCACAGGCAGCGGCCGAGAAAACAAGAAGCGGGAAGAAGCCTGAACATGAAGCGAGTGGCTCTGAACTACAGGACCCAGAATGCACTGCACATCAAAGTCTCCGTCTATATTCAGACGCCATCGGCCAATCAGATCATCTCATGTCACATGTGTTTGCCAATCATCTTTCAAAGATCTGATGATGTCACTTTCTGCCTCAAATCCACACGAGGCAAAGATGGCGTCCGGCTGCAGCCCCGTTGAGTTGTGTCTCTACGTCCTTCACGTCGTCTCAGTCCCTCAGCCTCACACAGTGATGTCATAGAGACGGCCCACCCGACCCAGCCACTCACGCAGCGCCTGGCGGACCCGGCCGTCTGTGACGTGGCACGAGAGCTGGCTGAGGCAGGGGTAGAGCGCCCCCTGGAGCGCCAGGAAGGAGGCGTCGGTCAGGAGGAGCGTCTGGTTGAGGAGCGTGAGGACCATGTTGGTCCACGCCTGCAGGAGGAGGAAACACAGACGATGTGAGGACGCCATGTTGTCTCTGAGCGGACTGAGTCAGCTGATCAGAAACACTCCAGACAGGAAGTGAGACACGGATGATGAACGTCTGCCAGCACCTGGTGACATGAGGTCACATGACGAGCTCTGGTACTGAGGAGTTTCAGCAGGAGCTCCGCCCCTTCATCACTTCATCACTTCATCACTTCATCACACACTTTGGTCTCCTTCGACCTAAATCCTTATTATTATTATTATTGTTATTAATTATAAAAACAGCTGATGATTACAGTGTTTTAATCTGAGCTGAATAATCTGTTCTTTTCTTATTTGTCTGATACCTCTAATGCTGGTTGTCATTATATCAAAGTTATATATCTTATATATTTATACAAATACAGGTAGTATTTGTGTAGTACCTGTATCTGGGCCTCGGAGTCTCTCAGCGAGACGCTGTGGGAGCTGATGGTGGATCCAGACCTCGGCCTCCTCTCCTGCCTCAGGACTTCAGGTCCTGCGCTGACCGAGTGCCTCAGTGGCGGCCCCTGCTGGTCCACCAGCTGCTGGGGCCTCTGCGGGGGCCTCTGGGGCTCCGCGGGCCCCCTCCCTCCCCCCGGGGGGGCGCGGCCCTGCTCCTTCATGAACAGGTTGACGTGGCTCTGCGGCTGCGGCTGCTGCTTCCTGCGTTTGTACTCCATCATCAGTTTGCTGATGGTCTTGTCGGTGGCGATGGTGTAAAGTTTGTTCCCGGCTTTTTCCCACCACTCCTGTCTCCTGCCCGGACCAGCCCCCCCTCCCGGCGAGCTGGCTGTGATGCCGGAGTCCCTCCGCTCCCCTCCGGTCCGGAAGTGCTGCGGCAAACTTCCTGTGCAGCTGTGAGGAGACGGAACAGACGCCTTCAACTTCCTGTCATAATAGTTACATTAATAATAAATCTGGGTCAGCTGATGTGTCATGTGACGCAGTCAGACCTGAATCCTGAAGCCTGTGTGGGCGTGGCTTCTGGCGATGCAGCGCTCACGTCCGCCACCTGACACTTGTACCCGCCTTCCTCCGACGGCGTCTCCCTGGCCGAGAGCCCGCCCACTGACGTCGGGGTAGAAGTCTCTGATTGGAAGAGAGGCAGGAAGAATATGTGGTCTCCCCCCCCCCCTCTCAGCAGCGCCGCCTCCTCCAGCGTGCTCTCCAGGTCGCGGTGCATCTGGATGTAGCTGTTGCACAGATCCATGCACAGTTTGTAGAGACGCTTCACCAGCCACGCCCAGTCGGCGCCGCCCAGCGGCTGCACGCTGAGCGACGGGGCGGGCGCTCGCCAGGGGGGACGTTTGTCCCGGCCGCGAGGAGGACTGACCTGCCGGCAGAGAGAGAGGAGGACGTCTGGTTTTAAGAAACCTCGGTGCTGACCTGGAGGAGCAGACGTTCAGGAAGCTGTGAGCGTCACCTGTGCCGTTTCCTCGAAGATGTCTTCGTCCTCTGAAGAAGCAGATCCGGGGTGGGAGGAGTCAGAGCTTCCCTCCTCTTCCTCGTACAGAATCCTCTTCACCTGGAAACACGTGAAGCTCAGGTTTGATTTGAACGTAGAAGCTCAGAAGAAAATACACTCCAAGCAAAGATCAACAATAAAACAGAATTAAAATAAATAAAGAGATGAAAGTATTTTGTTCCAAACCCCCCCCCAAAAAAACTCAGATCTAAAACTGGATATTAACATTGATCCAACAAGAATAAATCAAACATTATTTATTTAAGTATATACAGTAAATATATAGTATTGACTCCTGTTTAAAAGACTCTGAAGCCCTGTGATTGATCCAAAAGCAGGAATGTTTGTTTACCTGCTGAGCCGTCATACCGTCGGACTGACTGAGGGTGGCGCTCAGCAGAGCCTGGAAGTACAGGTTGAAGCTCATGGCCGACTGACGGTAAAGATTGGCTGCTCCACAAACACCCGACACCTTCATGAGCAGGTACTTCAGACCCGGGCGGGTGTCAAAGTCCCGCGCCGTCCTGCAGAAGTAAAGACGAGGACACGTTCCTGAATCTGATCAACGTCTTCAGATCAATGATCTGCTCTGGAATCATCAATAACCTGTAAGAGTCCAGCAGCAGGTCCAAGATTATCGCTAAATTTGTCATGGAGATGTAGCGCAGGAAGCCGGCCGTGGGTCTGCCGGGGTCAGAGGTCACGGGCGTGACCCTGTCGTGACCCTCGGGCTGTTTGACGAACTCCTCCAGGAGGATGTCGCAGAGGTTCTGCAGCAGAACCTGATGAGACAGAAGACTCACCACGATGGTGCGGAACGGAATCCTAAAGAATCAGAGAGCATGGTCCGTCAGAGTGGGCAGGGCTGCGTGCACTCATAACACAGAGTGAGCAGAGGAACAGGATCACAGAACAGTGAAAAACTGTCTTACCCAATTTTCCTGTGACAGCAGCAGAAAGACAAACACAGAGTGAGATCAATGAAAAGTTCTTCTGTCTCCACGTGTGTGTGTGTGTGTGTGTGTGTGTGTGTGTGTGTCACCTCTTCTGAGTGTGTCCGTTGGCCTGCTGGTCGGACGGCACCTCGATGATGAGGACGCAGGACTGAGCGTGCTCGAAGCCGTCCTTGCTGTTTGGCGTCTTTGGAGAACACTGAGTGTCCAACATGAAAACCTGAGACACGTGAAACATCCATGTTGTCTTAACACTTTGATTTACTCTGACTCTGTTTCACTCGTCCTGATGAAGATTGAGGACGAAGTCACACCAACCTGCTGAGCCATAGCTTTGATCCTCCAGTACTCGGCCTCAGCTGAGGGCGAATGAGACGGAGCCGCCACCTTCACCTCGCAGGCGTCTCCAGAGAAGCTGTCTGATCCACTGTGGAAACAGGCCAGAAGGTTCTGTGGAGAGACAGGAGGAGACGGAGGTGAGGACTTTACACTCGTTTGTTTGTGTTCACACCAACAGGAACATGTGGGAACATCAGGCGAGGGGCGGAGCCTGTAGAGCGGCAGGGGCGGAGCCTGTAGAGCAGCAGGAGGCGGGACATGACTTATGAACCCTGCTGTGGAAACATCAGTGTTGTTGTTTACATCTCATCCACACCGGGGTCGGCCCTCATCACCAGAAGATCTGGAACCTCCTCGTGTTTCCAAGTGGACGTCTTCGTCTTCTACGTGTCCGGCTCCTCTTCTTCATCCTGAGATGTTTGTGTTCTTCAGTTTCACGTCCGTCAGGTGTTAGAAACCTCATCCACACGTCCACTCGCTCACTGGGAAGCTTCCACACATTGTCCTGCTGGTTCCTCACATGGACTCTGACATGTTACACACATGTTACCAGGAGGCTCAGGAGAAGATCAGAACATGTCCAGAGACACTGACTCAGACATTTGTTCTCAGTCCGTTTGCATTAAAACCTTCGTTCTTGCAGATGAATCAGTTTCATAAAGAACTTTACAGTGAATCTGACCTGAATGAATAAATCAGCTTTTCTATAAATCGGCTCAGAGCTCGTGTGTTGACGCGTCTGAAGCAGAAGCTTCGTGTCACAGCTGCCACGTGTTTAAAGCTTCATGTCACAGTTTGTTCTTTACATCACAACTGATGAACTTCATCACATCTTCAGTTCAGAAAAGGATTTTATCCTCAACATGTACATGATTTTATTGATGCAGACTTTCTGACTCTTTTAATAAAACATTAAATGAATAAAACCTTTTAGTCTAAGTTGTTTTCTTCAGAACCTGATGTTGAACCTCTGTGATTGTTTCCTCCAGCGGCTCAGTCAACACGTTTCTCTGGTTTTCATTTCCCCGCGGTCACGCCGACAGGAAGCAGCTGGAACCAGACGACAGCTTCCTGTCTGTGGCTCTAATCTGTTCATCTCTCTCTAATTCTCTGTTTGTCCCGTTTCCATGTTTCTCTTTTACTTTATGCATTTTAATGTTGTTTGTTCAGATTATACTGTTTTTAAATCAGAGCTAGAAATAAACCTAATTGACAGAGGAGCCGTATGTGACCTGCTGTGACAACTGATGTGGACTTTAAGTTATTAAAAAAGACATTACAATAATTAAAAACCTATTTTGAATGCACATTTTTTCTGTTTTGTTTGTTTCAATATCAGCAAACATAAACCAAGATGATGATTCTTTTTTAATGAACTAATTAATAAATGAGTTATAAACAAACTATCAATCATCAGACATATTATCGACACGTGTCAAACATGTGTCAATGTGTCTCTTGTATAAACGACCACATAAAAACAATTGTGTTATATAAACACATGCATGTTCACAACATGATTAAAAACTCGGATTTACTTTTACCACAAAGATTAAAACAAAAGATCAAAAACTCAAAAGTCAACAAGGAAAAAAATCAGTGGTTATAAGACCATCTTCACCTTCATCATCTTCATCACTCTCTCTGACACACACACACACACACACACGCACACACATAGAGCTCTAAGCCATAAAGCTGCTTAACATCAGGCTGTCATGCAACTGCCACACAACTGTAGGAACTCACAACATCCACTGATGAAATGTCACCTCTAACACACACACACAAAAACCACGTGTTGCCATTAGTATAGCTGTTTGTGTGTTTACTGCAGTAGATATTTATTGACCTAAGTATTCTATTTGTGAATTGATGTTTAAATTATAATAAATTATATTTTCAGTTAAAGAGCCAGTGTGTGTGTGTGTGTGTGTGTGTGTGTGTGTGTGTGTGTGTGTGTGTGTGTGTGTGTGAGGTTAAATGGGGCTCTAGCTGTGGACTCTCAGCATGTTGACAGCATTAACGGCCGAGGCTTTCAGATTATTGTGTCCTGACCAGCGGCCGCAGATGGATTACACAGTGTGTGTGTGTGTGTGTGTGTGTGTGTGTGTGTGTCGTTGTTCATTTCTCCTCTGCACAGTGTGTCGTACACACACCACAGTGTCTCTGCCTGAATGAAACCGAGCTGTTACCTTGACGGGCTCCAGCGTGGCAGAGAAGGCGTCCTGCAGCGCGACGCACGCCAGACGCCACATCTCCTCCGTGAAGACGGGGCCGACCGCCACCAGCACGTATCTGCAGACACACAACAGAGACACACATGACGCTGGTCACGCTACACACATGTGTCATGTATAACGTGAGTCTGTTCTACTGTGGTGTGGTCACCTGATGCAGGAGCAGCCCACTCTGGAGATGGTCTCCGCCGGTTCAGACACACACGACACCAGCAGCTTGAACATGTCCTTCAGCATCAGGTGGACCAGAGACTCGTAGCCAATGTCTGCACACAACAACACAACAACATGAGACTACAACACAACAACAGGACGCAACATGAGACTACAACATGAGACTACAACACAACAACATGAGACAACAACACAACAACAGGACGCAACATGAGACTACAACATGAGACTACAACACAACAACATGAGACAACAACACAACAACATGAGACATGAGACAACAACATGAGACAACAACACAACAACATGAGACAACAACACAACAACACAACAACATGAGACAACAACACAACAACATGAGAAATGAGACAACAACACAACAACATGAGACAACAACACAACAACAGGACGCAGCATGAGACTACAACACAACATGATGAGACATGAGACAACAACACAACAACATGAGACAACATGAGACTACAACACAACATGATGAGACAACAACACAACAACATGAGACAACAACACAACAACATGAGACATGAGACAACAACACAACAACATGAGACAACATGAGACTACAACACAACATGATGAGACAACAACACAACAACATGAGACAACAACACAACAACATGAGACATGAGACAACAACACAACAACATGAGACAACATGAGACTACAACACAACATGATGAGACAACAACACAACAACATGAGACAACAACACAACAACAGGACGCAGCATGAGACTACAACACAACATGATGAGACATGAGACAACAACACAACAACATGAGACAACATGAGACTACAACACAACATGATGAGACATGAGACAACAACAGGACGCAACATGAGACTTCAACACAACATGATGAGACATGAGACAACAACACAACAACATGAGACTACAACACAACATGATGAGACAACAACACAACAACATGAGACAACAACACAACAACATAAGACATGAGACAACAACACAACAACATGAGACAACAACACAACAACATGAGACTACAACACAACAACATGAGACAACAACACAACAACATGAGAAATGAGACAACAACACAACAACATAAGACTACAACACAACAACAGGACGCAGCATGAGACTACAACACAACATGATGAGACATGAGACAACAACACAACAACATGAGACAACATGAGACTACAACACAACATGATGAGACAACAACACAACAACATGAGACAACAACACAACAACATAAGACATGAGACAACAACACAACAACATGAGACAACAACACAACAACATGAGACAACATGAGACTACAACACAACATGATGAGACAACAACACAACAACATGAGACAACAACACAACAACAGGACACAACAACACAACAACATGAGACTACAACACAACAACATGAGACAACAACACAACAACATGAGACATGAGACAACAACATGAGACAACAACACAACAACATGAGAAATGAGACAACAACATGAGACTACAACACAACAACATGAGACATGAGACAACAACACAACAACATGAGACAACAACACAACAACATGAGACATGAGAAAACAACACAACAACATGAGACATGAGACAACAAGACAACAACATGAGACTACAACACAACAACATGAGACTACAACACAACAACAGGAGACATGAGACAACAAGATAAAATAATGAGACTACAACACAACAACATGAGACAACAACACAACAACATGAGACATGAGACAACAACATGAGACAACAACACAACAACATGAGACAACAACACAACAACATGAGAAATGAGACAACAACACAACAACATGAGACTACAACACAACAGCATGAGACAACAACACAACAACATGAGACATGAGACAACAACACAACAACATGAGAAAACAACACAACAACATGAGACAACAACACAACAACATGAGACACGAACACAACAACATGAGACATGAGACAACAACACAACAACATGAGACTACAACACAACAACATGAGACATGAGACAACAACACAACAACATGAGACTACAACACAACAACATGAGACATGAGACAACATGAGACTACAACACAACAACATAAGACATGAGACAACAACACAACAACATGAGACTACAACACAACAACATGAGAAATGAGACAACATGAGACAACAACACAACAACATGAGAAATGAGACAACATGAGACAACAACACAACAACATGAGACTACAACACAACAACATGAGAAATGAGACAACATGAGACAACAACACAACAACATGAGAAATGAGACAACATGAGACAACAACACAACAACATGAGACTACAACACAACAACATGAGAAATGAGACAACATGAGACAACAACACAACAACATGAGACAACATGAGACATGAGACAACATGAGACAACAACACAACAACATGAGAAATGAGACAACATGAGACAACAACACAACAACATGAGAAATGAGACAACATGAGACAACAACACAACAACATGAGAAATGAGACAACATGAGACTACAACACAACAACATGAGACATGAGACTACAACACAACAACATGAGACATGAGACAACAACACAACAACATGAGACATGAGACAACAACACAACAACATGAGACATGAGACAACAACATGAGACAACAACACAACAACATGAGACATGAGACAACAACACAACAACATGAGACTACAACACAACAACATGAGACATGAGACTACAACACAACAACATGAGACATGAGACAACAACACAACAACATGAGACATGAGACAACAACACAACAACATGAGACATGAGACAACAACACAACAACATGAGAAATGAGACAACATGAGACTACAACACAACAACATGAGACATGAGACAACAACACAACAACATGAGACTACAACACAACAACATGAGACATGAGACAACATGAGACTACAACACAACAACATAAGACATGAGACAACAACACAACAACATGAGACTACAACACAACAACATGAGAAATGAGACAACATGAGACAACAACACAACAACATGAGAAATGAGACAACATGAGACTACAAGACAACAACATGAGACATGAGACAACATGAGACAACATGAGACTGGCAGTGTAGCGTGACAGGAGAAGATGGCGCCTCTGACCTGAGTGGATGAAGCTGTTGACGTGTTCCACCACCAGCTCACATGACAAGCCGATGGCGTGTTTGAAGTTCGCCGCCGCCACGTCCCAGTAGGAGTGGTCGCCATGGCTCCGCTGCAGCCACAGTGACATCACAGGAAGTAGCAGCTGGATGACGGCGAAGAGGCCGAACCCCGGACCTGTGGGGGGGGGGGGGGCAGAATTTAAGACCCACCGTTTGTCGGGGGTGTTTGTGTGTGTGTGTCGGTGTGTTGTGTTACCTGGTACGACAGCGACTTCTCTCAAGAGGCTGAACAGCAGCTCCAGAGCTGGAGGTTGATGCGTTCGAGGACAGTGGGAAACTGAAGCTGTGAGCTGCTCCAGCAACAGAATCCAGACCTGGATCAGACCTGCACAGAGCGTACGAGGCGTCAGGGGGCGTCGGCTGGACCACGGGGGGGGGGGGGGGAGTATTTACCTGTGTTGTCATCAAACTCCTGCAGGACGCAGTCCATCCCGTCCTCGCTGCTGACAGAGCGCTCCTGCGATCTCATTGGCAGGCTGGCGAGCCGCGCCCCCAGGAACACGGGTTTGGACGGCATCTTGTAGATCTTAGCCAGCAGCTGTCAATCAAACGCACAATCGCTTATTTCACAGCAAAATATGAATCACAAATTACCTCGAGGAACATGTCTGCATCTGAGGCTCCACCCACACTGAGGCTCCACCCACACAGACATGTTTCCCCTAACTCATCCCTGTTGCTATGGTTACGCCTGCTGTAGTCAGAGACTCGTGGAAACTGATCTCGAATCAGTTTGAACTGAAACTGAGAATTTAGTAAACGATGACACAGACGTTCTCTTCCTGATTGGTTCTCATCAGTCACATGACTCGACTACAAGGCGTCAGTAACACATCCTGTCAGCGGGACTTCCTGTCAATGGCATTTCCTGTCAGAAGTACTTCCTGTCAGTAACACTTCCTGTCAGTAGCACTTCCTGTCAGTAGCCCTTCCTGTCAGTAGCACTTCCTGTCAGTAACACTTCCTGTCAGAAGTACTTCCTGTCAGTAACACTTTCTGTCAGTAGCACTTCCTGTCAGTAGCACTTCTGTCAGTAACACTTCCTGTCAGTAATACTTCTTGTCAGTAGCACTTCCTGTCAGAAGTACTTCCTGTCAGAAGTACTTCCTGTCAGTAGCACTTCCTGTCAGTAGCACTTCCTGTCAGTAACACTTCCTGTCAGTAGCACTTCCTGTCAGTTACACTTCTTGTCAGTAGCACTTCCTGTCAGTAGCACTTCCTGTCAGTTACACTTCCTGTCAGTTACACTTCCTGTCAGTTACACTTCTTGTCAGTAGCACTTCCTGTCAGTAGCACTTCCTGTCAGTTACACTTCTTGTCAGTAACACTTCCTGTCAGTAGCACTTCCTGTCAGTAACACTTCCTGTCAGTAGCACTTCCTGTAAGTAACACTTCCTGTCAGTAGCACTTCCTGTCAGTTACACTTCTTGTCAGTAGCACTTCCTGTCAGTAGCACTTCCTGTCAGTTACACTTCTTGTCAGTAGCACTTCCTGTCAGTAGCACTTCCTGTCAGTTACACTTCTTGTCAGTAACACTTCCTGTCAGTAGCACTTCCTGTCAGTTACACTTCTTGTCAGTAGCACTTCCTGTCAGTAGCACTTCCTGTCAGTAGCACTTCCTGTCAGTTACACTTCTTGTCAGTAGCACTTCCTGTCAGTGACTCGTCTTCATCACTGCTCCTCCTCAGAGGATTTTCTGTTTCTAAGCAACCAACTGCAGAGGAGACGATCTACTTCCTGTTTACATCACATGACCAGTGGACGGTCATGTGATGTGTTCAGATGTGTTAGTGTGGACACAGCCTGCGGGGACTCGAACCTGTGAACATCTTCGGAGGTAGTCGAGAGCTGGCAGACAGAGGTCAGTGGAGCTGTGACCCGACACATGGACACAGTCTCCGATCTCCTTATAGTCCACCTCCCCTACACACACACACACACACACACACACACACACACACACACACACACACACACACACACACACACACACACACACACACACACACACACACACACACACACACACACACACACACACACACACACACACACACACACACACACACACACACACACACACACACACACACACACAGAGAGAACATTGTAACACATGACATGGAGACAGTTGAAGTGTGAGAATCACTGGGATCAGAATATCAACACAAACCTAAACCTTTGACGAACTTCATCAGACACACGATGTAGTCGGTGGCGGCGTTGGCGAACACCTGGATGTTGTCGGTGTTGATGAACGCCTCGAAGACGTCGAACACCGGAGCCTGAGACTTCCCTACAGGGGGGGGGGGGGGAACAGAGGAGTTACACATCCAACCTTCAGATGTGTAGAGGAGGAACTTTGATTTGATGTTCGGTCAGACGGACCCATGGAGTACTCTCCCAGCAGATAGTCCTTGGTGTCTGTCTTGCTGCCGTGCACCGTCCTCAGGGCGCTGAACAGAGGCCTCCACCCCGACAGGATCTGAGGAGAACACATCTCCACCAGCTCGCCGATGGACGTGATCACCTGGAGACAAACACACACACACCTCTAAGAACGTGTCTGACTCAGCTCCTTCAGGTTCATCCCCTGAGACTTGGATGTCCTGCAGACACCGACCTGGTCCTGCACGTCCTCGTCACACAGCTCCAGCTGCATGATGTGTTCGAACGGCCTGAACAGAGCCTCGTTGAAATGGAAGTGTGGAAGCTCCGCCCAGCTCGTCAGCACCTCCATCAGGACGTCATGGATGAAGGAAACGGCCTTCTGGGAAACATGGCGCTCGTTGTGACACGCCGCCTGGAAGCAATTCAATTCAACTGTGTTTAGCTCCAATTCATAATGTACATTATCTCAAGGCTCTTTTCATGTTGTCTTATTTATTTTGGAGAGGACAGAGTGAGAGTAAGCTGTGAAGGGGGGGGGGGGGCAGACGGAGAGTGACGCAAAGTGACTCACAGTAAGTGCATCAACCACGAGGATGCACTTATTATTTTATCTTTTTATTCTTAAGTATATTCTGAAGAGATGTGTCTTTGGTCTGGAGGAGGATGTGGACCTTCTGTCCTTATGTCAATGTGGAGCTGGTTCCAGTGTTCAGGAGCCAGGACTTAATGGTGAGCTCCCAGCGAGGGAGCAGCCGATTGGCCGATGCAGAGTGGAGTGGGCGGGCCTAGCCCCCACCCCCCGGTCTCTTTACATAGAAGGTCGAACTCTTAAAAATGAAACCCCAGCAGAAGAAAGGTTTACAGGTCCTCACCTCCACCAGGTGTGGCGCCACCACGCTCCACGCCCTCATCATGTGGAGCAGAGGTCGGCTCTTGTTCCTGACGATCCGCAGCATGGCCTCGCCCAATCGGAACAGATGGAGGGCGCTGCGGCGCTCCAGCGTCGACTTGGCTTCTCCTGCAGACGAAGAAACTCTAACTTTAGATTCACGTTAATCAGAAATCAAATAAAGACAATCAATTAAAAACATGTGTACGTGTGTGTGTGTGTCTCTGTTTGTGTCTGTGTGTGTGTGTGTGTGTCTCTGTTTGTGTCTGTGTCTGTGTGTTTGTGTGTCTGTTTGTGTCTGTGTGTGTGTGTGTGTGTGTGTGTGTGTGTGTGTGTCTGTGTGTGTGTGTGTGTGTGTGTCTCTGTTTGTGTCTGTGTATGTGTGTGTGTGTTTGTCTCTGTTTGTGTCTGTGTCTGTGTGTTTGTGTGTCTGTTTGTGTCTGTGTGTGTGTGTGTGTGTGTGTACCTGGCATTGCCAGTGAATAGTCTCCGGTCTCAGTGACGGAGTCAAACAGTTGAGACTGAGACGCTTTCCTCAGCTGCTGCAGGAAAAACACCAAACCCACCAGGTTCAGTTTGGTGGAAGCTTCTTCAAACAACCTGCAAAACACACACACACACACACACACACGCACACACACAGTTTAACATTTTAAAACATTCTTCTACCTTGTGGCTGTGGTCAGAGAAGAACTTGTTTAGTTAGGTTGAGGAAGATAACTGCTTACATAAGAGATGATCTATTGAATAAATACACACACACACAGACACTCACACACACACACTGACGCACACAGCGGCAGTAAAAAGGCATTGTGTGTGTGTGGGTGTGTGTGTGTGAGAGTGTCTGTGTGTGTGTGTAGGGCCAGGGAATAAACTTAAATAAATGCACAACTGCTGTCATCACGCACAGACACTCACTTGTATATTTCGATATAAATTAAGACCCATATATTTGTGTCGATACTTGTGAGGACAAACAAGCCCTGAATTAATCTAGTTATTAAAAATTAAACGTTCTATTATCGTATAAAATCTATTACATTTTGTCAGTTTAGTGTTATAGAGATTTATAACTGTTAAATAACTACACAAATACATGTGTGAACCACAGCAGAATTTAAAAGTGATACTCTGTTCTGCTGCCACCTTGTGGCTGTTATGAGACATCACATCCTGCTGAATATCATTTTAATAAGGTAAAATAAATTCAGTGATTCATTTCTGTGATAACCAGGTGATGACCATGTGACCAGGTGATGACCAGGTGATGACCATGTGACCAGGTGATGACCAGGTGATGACCATGTGACCAGGTGATGACCAGGTGATGACCAGGTGATGACCATGTGACCTCATTGTGGCCCCTCACCTGTCGGCCTGTGTGGACAGCGTGCACACGGCCTTGGCGGCGGCGGTCCCGGTCATCAGGCTCCCGCCCCTCAGGTCGAGGCCGCGGCCCCCCCGGCTGCTCTCCCTCAGCAGCTCCTGGATGGACAGAGGCTGGATGACAGGCTGACTCAGGACCAGCTCCGAGGCCTCTGGGCCGGGCTCACAGCTCAGCTCCTGCCCCAGGTCCACGCCCGCCTGCTGGCTCTGCTGCGTGATGGTGGTGAGAGACGCCAGCTGGGAGGAGCCATCACTGAAGTGGGTGTGTTCCAGAGAGCTGATGTACTCGGTCACCCTGAGAGAGGGGGGGGGACTCAGTGTTTCATTTTCACTTTCTGTGTGAGTGAATATGGGTGAGTGTGTGTGTGAGTGTGTGTGTGAGTGTGTGTGTGTGTGTGTGTGTGTGAGTGTGAGTGTTTGTGTGTGTGTGTGAGTGTGTGTGTGTGTGAGTGTGAGTGTTTGTGTGTGTGTGTGAGTGTGTGAGTGTGTGAGTGTGTATGGATGAGTGTGTGTGAGTGGGTAATGTGTATGGATGAGTGTGTGTGAGTGGGTGAGTGTGTGTTTGTGTGTGTGTGTTTGTGTGTGTGAGTGTGTGAGTGTGAGTGTTTGTGTGTGTGTGTGAGTGTGTGAGTGTGTGAGTGTGTATGGATGAGTGTGTGTGAGTGGGTAATGTGTATGGATGAGTGTGTGTGAGTGGGTGAGTGTGTGTGTGTGTGTGTTTGTGTGTGTGAGTGTGTACCTGAAGACGTGCGGCCAGCAGTCGTGGTTGTGACTCCCCATCTCCAGTCCTACGTTCAGGATGGCGTCCATACACAACACGTGAGCCGTGTGGAGACGAACTCCCTGAGGACGTCCAATCTGCTCCAGACGCTGCTCAACACGCTGCTTCACTACACACACACACACACAGACACACACACACACACACACAGACACACACATACACACACGCAGACACACACACACACACACACACAGACACACACACACACAGACACACACACACACACACGCAGACACACACACACACAGACACACACACACACAGACACACACACAGACACAGACACACACACAGACACAGACACACACACAGACACAGACACACACACACACACGTAGACACACACACACACACACACACACACAGACACAGACACACACACACACACGCAGACACACACACACGCAGACACACACACACACACGCAGACACACACACACACAGACACACACACACACAGACACAGACACACACACACACACGCAGACACACACACACACACACACACACATACACACACACACACGCAGACACACACACACACACGCAGACACACACACACACAGACACAGACACAGACACACACACACACACAGACACAGACACAGACACACACACACACAGTTAAACAGCAAACAAAATAAATGATTCAAAACCAAGAAGCTGTCATTATTTCATGTTATGTAATATTTTGTGATATAAGTGAATTCATGTTGACACAATCAAACTCTCGGTACCTTGTGTGATGGCGTCTCCCGTCTCTCCCACCTCCTTCTCATCCTTCTCCTCCTGCACACAGGAGGCGGCCGCCATCTGAGCTAAAGCTGACGCACAGTTTGCTGCCACACCTGACACACACACGCACACACAAACACACACACACACACACGCACAATATTATTTTTGTCAATTAAATTAAATTTTCTCAAAAACCTGCTGCTAACAACTGTATGAAACACCCAGCAAGTTTAGGTGTGTTTGTGTGTGTGTGTGTTTGTTTGTGTGTGTGTCACAGATGTTTTCAGGTCAAATCAAACCCTCAAGGCCTCAGGTCAAAGGTCAGTGTGAGGTGCAGTGCCGATCTGAACCTACCGAGGGCGCAGCTGAGCGCGGCGGCCTTCCTCAGGCCGTCCAGACTCAGGCAGATGGTGTCTCTCTCTCTCTGGCTCTGCTCCTTGACGCCCTCGGCTCCCAGGATGAAGGCCAGGCCCTTGGAGCTGCCCGCCATGCGGCCCGTCAGCGGCGTGGACAGCACGTCCATCAGGTTCTTCCAGACACTGGTGAGGATGAAGCGTGAGAACACAGCTCCTGAAACACACACACACACCAGGGGTCACCAGGGGGGGGCTTTTAACCTTCAAATTCAGATCTCCAGTCACATGGAGGAGGCGGAGCATGAAGCCTTCACGCCGTCCACTCACCGGCCGTCACGCTGTCGCTGCTCGACTTGTCGCAGCTGAACGGCGATTGGCTGGACGGCCGCCTGATCAGCTGACCGCCGATCGCACTGCTGCCCAGGCCGTCGATATCTGAGAGTCGAGGAGGACGTGAGAGAGAGGAGACAGATCAAAGGATAACTCATGAAAGAGAGGAGACAGATCAAAGGATAACTCATGACACATCACAGGACAAGCTGTCACTCAGCGGATCTGCTTCCAGACGAGTAAACAGCTGATCTCGTGATTTCAATCAGAAAGAAAACCTCATGAGCCGGTAACCAAAGAAACGCTGACAGTTACCAAATGAACAGTTTTTATTTAATAGTTTAAATTTATACAAGAATAACCGTGAGTGTACCTGTCAGCATGGTGATGAGCGGCAGCGTGTGGGGGTGGTCCTCGGGTGAGCACCAGTACCCAGCTTCGGCCAGCAGGTTGCGCTCTAGCACCTGGTGGTAGAGCTCCTCTATCCAGGCCTGAGAGAGAACCACGAAGACGCCGCTGCTCTGGATCAGACGCACAAACTCCTTCTGCATCAACACACACACACACACAGATCAGATGTGTAGTGTGTAGTCGTTGAAAAGCTTGGACACTTGTGGTGGAGCGTGACGTTGAAGCTCTGGAGCCACACGAGCAACAAGGAATCACTTAGAATCACGACGAGATTGTTTCTGCTTCTACAGACAGTGGAACAGTGTTTTCATGTGAGAACACCTCAGAGAGGCTCCTCCTCTTCTCCGCTTCAGACGCAGGAAGTGACACTCACCAGGCCGAGGGGGGGGGCCAGCGCTCGCCGTCTGTAGTAGTCGCAGCAGCAGAGCTTGAGGTTGAGCAGCAGAGCGGAGATGGACACCAGGTACAGACCGTCTGCGTTCATCAGAGACTGACAGCTCAGCGTGTCGGCCGCCTCGAGGCCTGGGGAGTGGAGCCCACCTGGGGGGGGGGGCAGAGATGTAACGATTCATATTTAACGTGATTCATCATCTTGCTCTGATGTAAAACTTCCATAATGCTTTGTGTTCTCAGAGGCCGATTGTGGGTAAAAGGTTCAATTCATAACAAATGTCTTTGTGCACCCCCCCCCCCGCCTCTCACCAGCCTGCAGGCCGGTGCAGAAGTTGGAGGAGAAGTTCTGCAGGGACCGGTCGACCTCGGCGGCGGTGGCGAGGCCCAGCAGCCGCGGCAGCAGCGCGGCCAGCGCCCGGACGAGCAGCCGGGCGCTCTGCTGGTCGGCCTCCTGGTGGCGGAGCAGCTTGAGGGACAGAGCGGCGCTGCGCAGCGAGCGCCGGGCGGGGCAGTCGCTCCTCGTCTGCTCCTCGTCCGCCAGCGACACGTTGTCGGAGCCGATGTCGGACACGTCGGAGCGGCCCGAGTCTTTCTCCGCCGCCATGGAGTACTGGTCACATGAGTCGAGCTCGGTCCGCGACAGGTCCTGCTCCTCCACGCTGCTGGACCACACGCACCACAGCACACATCTTATCTTCATGTCCGAGGAGACCGGAATATCACTCTTTTATGTGTTTTCAGATTTGAACTTTGTTTATTTGCCACAGTGATGATGTCATCATGAAGTCATCATGATGTCACGTTGGCACTCGTACCTGAAGTTGCTCTCGCTGTATCGTGATCCTCCGGCAGGATGTGACCTCGTCCTGGACTCCACAGACAGGAAGTTGGTGATGTCGGGGTACACGAGGGCATGACTCCGCTGGACCACATCTGGAGGAACCACGCCCCCCCCTCCTCCTCTCTCGCCCCTCTCATCCACCTCTCCTGCACCCCCCCCCTCCTCCCGCCACCGAAGCTGGCTGGTCTCCGCGCTCTGCTCACGCCGGGCGGCCTCCTGGTCTCTGGAGAACGAGGGCGAGGGGGGGTCACCGTCCTCGCCACACTCCTCAGGAGTGGTGCGAACCGGGCCGAGCCCCTCCCTCTCCAGATCCAGGGTGGTCTGGCCCGTCTCCGTGGTGATGCTGATGCTGATGTCGGGGCTGCGCTCCACGGCCCCAGTGGCGGACCCAGGGGTGGACATGCTGGGGGCCGAGAGGCCGGGGTCCTGCTCGGAGGACAGGATGTGTCTCTGCCACCTGAAGTCGGCCTCGTTGATCTCCATGGACTCACGAGTCGACTCCGTCCCGTCCTTCAGCTCGTCCAATCGGCTGAGGAGGAGCCGCGCCTGACAAACAGCTGCTGAGTCAGTTTCACAACACGTCTCTGATGCAGTGTGAAGCTCTGTGGAGGCGGAGCTCCGTGGAGGCGGAGCTCCGTGTCGGGGACTCACCTGCTCGGGCTGGAGGCCGCGGCCCTGCGACAACTCGTCCAGCGCTCTGAGGAGAGCACAGGCGCAGGAGACGGAGGAGTAACAAGCCTCGATGCCTCCCTTCACACAGGCCTCCGTCATCCCATCCATCACCCTGCAGCAGACAGACACACACACCATGACATCACACGACGCAGCTCATCAGCAGAAACAATGAAACAGCAGAAGAGAAGAGGGCGGGGCTACTGACAGTCTCAGCAGGTCCAGGTGCGACTTCCTCTTTGAGAACGAGCGCTTCCTGGTTTCAGGTTCAGCAACGCATGGACCAGCGAGGTCGAAGAGTCGCTGAGGGCTGCCCAGGATCTGACACACACACACACACACACACACACACACACACACACACACACACACACAGACACACACACACACACACACACACACAGAAGGACACAGACACAGACACACACACACACACACACACACACACACACACACACACACACGGATCAGTCACATGACCGAACCCTTTGTACTTGTCTGTATACAAACTGTTAGTAAAGGTTTATATTGAAGTTCAGCTTGTTGCTCCTCCCACCTCCTTCATGATGCGTATGGCCTCCGTGCGGTGCTGGGGGGGCGGGTACAGGAGGATCCGGTGGTAAAGCGACTGCAGCACCGGCTTCATCGACTCCACGCAGCTCACCAGACGCACCAGCTCTGCGGCGATGTAACACACCGTCCGCACCACCGGGGCGATCCTGGCGGGGGGGCCGGAGGAGCAGCCGGACCCCCTGCCCTGATCCGACACGCCTCCCCCGCAGGGCTCCGCCTCCTGGTTGATTCCTGATAGAGAAACAAAAAAGTTAAAATCAGTCATATTGATTTTTTGCGTGAACATTAAACTCAAACTGTCGTTACCGTGACTGAGTCTGTCTGAGAGCCGCTCTCTCTCTGCTGCCCCCGGGTGGCCATGGTGGGAGGCGATGGTTTTGTCGTTGACGGGATTTCCCATGATCGCCACGAGGGACGGACACAGCTGCTTCCTGCACATCAAAGGACCCAGTCAGAAAAGAAAGATAAAGTTAAAACAGCAGCAAAAGGTTAAACTTCCCAGTGTCCTGGATCTCTTAGTATAAACACGTGCGTAAAACATCCCATAATAAACCACATCAGGTCATTGACCCTGTCACACTGTCTTCTAGTGCTTCATACAGGACACAACAGACATGTCTCACCACACCAGGTCGGTGAAGCCTCTGGACAGGTGCATTGTGGGAGGGCAGCTGCTGAGCATGGAGAGGATGCACTCGAGGTAGAGAAGCTGCAGGAGCTGGTTGTAACTGAGACGACAACACACACAGGAGACACAAGTCACACACACAGGAGACACAAGTCACACACACAGGAGACACAAGTCACACACACAAGAGACACAAGTCACACACACAGGAGACACAAGTCACACACACAGGAGACACAAGTCACACACACAGGAGACACAAGTCACACACACAGGAGACACAAGTCACACACACAAGAGACACAAGTCATACACACAGGAGACACAAGTCACACACACAGGAGACACAAGTCACACACACAGGAGACACAAGTCACACACACAAGAGACACAAGTCACACACACAGGAGACACAAGTCACACACACAGGACACACAAGTCACACTGAAGATCTCATAAACAGGAACTTTTCAAGATTCATCCAAGAAATAAAACTCTTTATTTGGTTAATATTGTGAACTTGTACCTGTTGACTGACTCCAGCTTCTCACAGAAAACTGTCAGAACTGTCACCACGTCTTCACACAGAGCCTGACTGGTGGGGGACACATCTGCAGCACACACACACACACACATGCACGCACAGACACACACACACACAGGTTAATTCCCTGAACTTTCATCTTTCTTGGATATGCACATGATGTTTCTTCTGTTTCTCTGTCTCACCTCCACACGTCTCTGTACTAAATAAAAGAGACAATCAATACCTCCTGTTATATATTGTGTGTGTGTGTGTGTGTGTGTGTGTGTGTCTGTGTTCAAAGCATCATGAGGGAGATCTGCAGATTACAGGCCTTATGGAGACAATGTGACGTCAGCAGCTCCATGACAAAACAACACAAACTGCAAAGCAAGTGAGAATCTATCACTAATATGTAATGTAAATCTGTTCCTGAAGGTGGCGCCAGAACAAAGGTCATGTTGCACCCCCCCCCCCCGCCCACCTTTCCTCTGCAGCGGCAGTGATGTCACCTCGTCTCCGTCTGCACCCTGAGGACACACACAGCAGGAGGTGTGTTACTGTCAGCGTGTTCCTATCAACAAACTGCAGAGATCTGATTGTTGGATATGAAGCTTTTGTATTTTTATGGAAATATAAAATATTAAGTGATTTTTCATCATCTTCTAAATGTACAGTCACAGTTTCCACCTGAGCAGCTGCAGAGCAACAATTTATCTTAATTATCTTCACAACCTGAAAATAACTCAGAACACAAACTTACTGAGCGTGATCATATACAACCAAAAAAAACTATTTCTCACATTTGATGATCTGAAAATGAGAATATATGACTTTATATATGTTAAAAAAATCTCCCAGGTTCCCTGAACTACTCACCTCCTGTGTGTCTGTGTGTGTGCATAGTTACATCATGCTTCTGTCTGCACCAATTGTGTTGTGTGTGTTTTGTACGACAGTGTGCACTTATGGTGTTGTCTTTTGGGTTTTGTTTGCTTGTGTGTCCCTGTTGTGTTGTGTTGTGTTGTGTGTGACCTCTTGTCGGTGTCGCAGCTGCAGCGTCAGGTCTCCTAGAATCTGACTCAGCGTCGCTCTCACTGCCGTGTTGATGCTGCGCTGGTGACAGCTGGACAGGTAGGTCTCGATACACACCTGCAGACACACACACACACACACACACACAATGAGGTCTTCTGTTTGTCTGACCCTCAGAAACAGTCATGACGCACAGTCTGCACACAGACACACACTGATCTATCAGAGAGTTTCCATGGCGTCACACAGTAACCACAGTGACCAGACTGAGGGGGGGGGGGATCTTTGTGAACGTTGGACTGTAAATCATAATTCAACTACAAATATTAACTTTTCAAGGATGTTTAAAGACTCTAGTGATAAAAAATAATTTATTATTAATATAATATTTGATGAATATGTTAAGTTCAGTACTGAAACATCACAGATCCTAGCAGACACAAATTAGAGGATGTTTCACTCCTTTTTTTTTCTTCTTTTCTGTTCCGACCAATCACAGATCAATGCATCATCAGGAGGAGGAGCCTTCTGCAGTTTAACCATAGTGTGTGTGTATGTGTGAGTCCACCAATCAGTCGAACCGTCTGTAAATCTGTTTTCATAAACTTCCTCAAACACTCTCACCAGCAGCTGAGTTAGGATTCAGTATTCAGCAGAGCATCATGTGATAAGTGTGGATGAAGCCGAGGCGTGGGGGGCGGAGTCTCACCTCAGCGATCCTCAGGATGGAGTCTCCGTTAATGTCAAAGTTCGGTGAGTAGGTGATGCAGAGCAGGACCTGGACACACAATCTGTGTGTTAGTACATTTCAACATGTGGTTCCAGTGTCGTGTGGAGGACCTCACTTCCTGTGGCTCGTACCTTCATGACCTCCACCTGCAGGTCTTCATTCAGGGACGGAGTGATTCTGATGGCCTCCAACATCTGGCTGAGCAGCTGCTTCTCCAGGACCTCCACGCCGACCCCGCCCACAAACCTGTCCTCACACAGGAGCTTCTGATTGGACAAAGAGGAAGGAGGTGTCAAAGTGAAATAATGAAGATTCATTTTACTTTCAACTTTCTCAAAAACATAGATTAAGTATAAAAACGGACACGTGAGCGTTTATTGAGAGGTTCCAGGAAATGAAGAGTGAACCCCAGGAAGATGCTTATTACACTGTTTAATGAGGACGTTTATATGTAACCAGCTTTTAATTAAACTGAGTCTTTCCAGAAGACTTCCACTGAAGAACCTCATCATCATCATCATCACTACCATCTGACATCAGACGCCTCGCCAACGAGAACTTGGTGAGGAATCAAACACGTGACGTCTGTTCCACTGGAGATTTAAAGATGATTAAGATGGTTAGTTCAATTCTCTTCAGGTACCTGCATCCCAGTGAGCGCCGTCTGTCCCAGTTTAGTGTTTTTAGACTCCAGAGCCATTTGTAGAGGCAGCAGACAACACTGCCTGAAAACACACACAAAACAAACACACAACTTGAGAAACCAGTTACAGCACAGAAAGACACAATCTGCACACGTGTTGAATGTTTGCATGATAACTCGCCAAGCAGCTACTCTGACACGCCCCCTAACAAAACAGGTGAAGTGAGAGGAGAAGCCGTCATTTCCTACACAACCTTGAATTGGTTGACCAATCACAACCCAGTGGACCAGCTGGCCAATCAGAAAACACAGAGACTAAACTCTGATGTCACCAGGGAATCACAGTCAAACAACATTACACTGAAATTATCATTAATATTTCATTCTAATCTTCTCTAATATGACAACACAGCTGATTGGATGAATTATTAATGAGTCGAGCCACAGAAACACTGAGGATTTTAGACGCTGATGACAGCTGCTCTACATTTATCTATATTTACATTTTAAATATTTATGATTTAACGCGTGTAAAGCCAGAGTCGTATATAAAGATGATCAGTGACTATATATAAAGATGATCAGTGACTGTATATAAAGATGATCAGTGACTGTATATAAAGATGATCAGTGACTGTATATAAAGATGATCAGTGACTGTATATAAAGATGATCAGTGACTGTATATAAAAATGATCATTGACTGTATATAAAGATGATCACTGACTGTATATAAAGATGATCACTGACTGTATATAAAGATGATCAGTTACTGTATATAAAGATGATCACTGACTGTATATAAAGATGATCACTGACTGTATATAAAGATGATCACTGACTGTATATAAAGATTACATTTCAAGATGATTAGTTACTGTATATAAAGATGATCAGTGACTGTATATAAAGATGATCAGTGACTGTATATAAAAATTATCATTGACTGTATATAAAGATGATCAGTGACTGTATATACAGATGATCAGTGACTGTATATAAAGATGATCACTGACTGTATATACAGATGATTAGTGACTGTATATAAAGATGATGAGTTACTGTATATAAAGATGATCAGTGACTGTATATAAATATGATCAGTGACTGTATATAAAGATGATCACTGACTGTATATAAAGATGATCAGTTACTGTATATAAATATGATCAGTGACTGTATATAAAGATGATCACTGACTGTATATACAGATGATTAGTGACTGTATATAAAGATGATGAGTTACTGTATATAAAGATGATCAGTGACTTTATATACAGACGATCAGTGACTGTATATAAAGATGATCAGTTACTGTATATAAAGATGATCAGTGACTGTATATAAAGAGGATCAGTGACTGTATATAAAGATGATCACTGACTGTATATACAGATGATCAGTGACTGTATATACAGATGATCACTGACTGTATATAAAGATGATCACTGACTGTATATACAGATGATCAGTGACTGTATATAAAGAGGATTAGTGACTGTATATACAGATGATCAGTGACTGTATATAAAGATGATCAGTGACTGTATATAAAGATGATCAGTGACTGTATATACAGATGATCAGTGACTGTATATACAGATGATCACTGACTGTATATACAGATGATCAGTGACTGTATATAAAGATGATCAGTTACTGTATATAAAGATGATCAGTTACTGTATATACAGATGATGAGTTACTGTATATAAAGATGATCAGTGACTGTATATAAAGATGATCACTGACTGTATATATAGATGATCAGTGACTGTATATAAAGATGATCACTGACTGTATATACAGATGATCAGTGACTGTATATACAGATGATGAGTTACTGTATATAAAGATGATCACTGACTGTATATATAGATGATCAGTGACTGTATATACAGATGATGAGTTACTGTATATACAGATGATGAGTTACTGTATATAAAGATGATGAGTTACTGTATATAAAAATGATCAGTGACTGTATATAAAGATGATCACTGACTGTATATACAGATGATCAGTGACTGTATATACAGATGATGAGTTACTGTATATAAAGATGATCAGTGACTGTATATACAGATGATGAGTTACTGTATATAAAGATGATCAGTGACTGTATATACAGATGATGAGTTACTGTATATAAAGATGATCAGTGACTGTATATAAAGATGATCACTGACTGTATATACAGATGATCACTTACTGTATATATAGACTCACCGGAGCTGAGAAGCTGAAGCTCTGGTTGATCCTCTCTGAGTCTCCAGTGTTTCTGAAAGACGAAACAAAGAAAAGGACATTTTAGATTTATTGATTTCTCTACATTGATTTTATTACATTCATTGTCTCCTGAGGTTTCACCCACAGACAAACTCGGCTCGAGTGGAGCTGGTGTTTGTTACAGAAACAGAAGATTCAGTGACTCTGAGATATTTCAGCTTCATTCTGGAGGAGGTGGAGACGTGATGTCATCAATATTTAAACACTTTGGTTCCATAAAGGGACAAACTGGGCTTTTCAGAAGAGAACTGAAATATAAGACGTGGACCAAAACACAACATGAATGACTACTTCTCTGTAAACACAAGGTCCAGTGCTCCTGTGTGTGTGTGTGTGTGTGTGTATGTGTGTGTGTTTGTGTGTGTGTAAGGTGGGACGTCTGGCTTCCATGAGCTGCACCTAGATTGATGTTGTGGGCGTGTCTCTGGACGTTTCACAGTAACCTGTGAATCATTTGATTGGCTGATGAAGACTTTCAGAACGACACTGAAATACAACAACACATCTGATTTTCATACGTCACAACTCAGTTTATATATAAACTCTATGTGTAGAGACACTCAGTGAGTTCAGTGCAGATTAAACCTGTGAGTGTGTAAAGTACATGATATAATATAGTATATAATATATAACTGAGCTGTCGCACTCTTCATCTCTGACGTCAGTGGAAACATAAAGTTCTCTGTCCTCCTGGTGAGGAGGACACCTCTGGTCTGAGACACGTCTCTGAGTCATGAGACGCACAAGTCTTCAGGCTGTTTACACAACTTGACCTTGAAACTCCTGAGGGGACGTGAAGAGTAAACAAACTGGTTCATGTGGAACCAGCTGAGGCTCCTGAACCGTGACCACAGCTTCCTGGGGCCATGTTCTGAATCTATATGTTTTACTTTGGCTGGAGTCTGACTCCGGTTCGAGTCTGTGTTCTTTAAGACTTGTGTGAGTTTAGTGTGCGATCATCGGATGAACACAACAGCACCTGTCCATCTGTCAGAGCGTCTTCTGTCCCGGGACGGGGACTGAAGGTTGTCTCTGGATTTGACATCAACACAGATACGTGTCTGTGAAAGGTTTTTATCAGACGACTTCTAAAAGTCGGTCGAACTCCAGTCGGCAGAAAACAATCTCACAAACTGTTTGGTTTCCTTCTGGCTCGTGACGATGACAATAAGAACACACTGGTATTATAGACTATTTTTTTTAACTGAGCAATAATCCTGTCATACTTCTACAATATAAAACATCTTTTAAAATCACAAATCATTTCAATGATACTGACAGTTTGGATTATTAACATGTCACTTGAATTATATACATTTCTCTATGTGATGATTGCTGTTCAGTGTGAACTGAGGAGCATGACGCTCCGCCCCCTCTTCATGTTGACATTAAAGTTCCATGTGTCGGCCTCGTCCTTCCTGGATCTGTGTGATCTATCTAACCCTAACCTGAAGCGCTGACCGATGATAATTCATTTTAATAAATAAATCACTGACATGAAATTACAGCTTTTCCTCCACTCACTTTTAGATAAACGGAAAATTAACATGAATTATGTGTGTGTCTGTGTGTGAGTGTGTGTCTCTCTCTGTGTGACTGTGAGTTTGTGTGTGTCTCTCTATGTGTGTTATGTGTGTGTGTGTGAGTTTGTGTCTGTCTCTGTGTGTGGGTCTGTGTGTGTGTGTGTGTGTGTGTGCGTATCTGTGTGCGTCTCTGTGTGTGATTGTGCCTCTGTGTGCGTATGTGTTCATTGTGTGTCTGGGATTCTCTGTGTGTGTGTGTGTGTCTGTGTGTGCGTGTAGTAACATCCAGCAGGTGGATGTTGATGATGATGAGGATGAAGATGATGAAGAGCAGCGGACACTCACCGCGGGCGGACACACACGCTTCCCGTATTCCTTTGTGTCTGTGTCCGGTCGCGTCTCTGTGTATTTTCCGGAGGATGTCCTCCATGTCTGCGGCGGTGGTCCCGCGGCTCAGGGCGTGCGGGGCGTGCGGGTCGTGCGGAGCTTGTCTGTTCTCCTGCGGGTTAGCATCGGTGACAGCATCCCTCTAACCCCGCCCCCTTTCTCCACCCTGATGATTCACTGCCCACCAGCAGCCGGGGACGTCACTTCCTGTGGGGGCTGAACCAGGAAGCGCCGGGAGCTTCCGGGTTCAATCCCGGGACCATACTGTACATATATCTATGATACTGTGGACACACTTCCGGTTCTTATTTAGCGCAAATAATCCGGGAAACCTCGCGAGAGATCAGAGTCTCGCGCTAAAAAAACGATTTTCTAAAAACAGGATATTTGGACTCGGGGACCGGAAGGTGGAGGGATCTGCCTTCACAATAAAATACGTTTTACACAAAGAATATAAATAAAATTATTTTATTTTTACATTTATCTTATTTAGTTCACTTATTCTTATTTGGAGTCTCATATAAATGAAATCAGACTGTAATTAAAGATGGACGACATGAAGCCTCCTGATAAACCCTGAGGCTGACTCAGGGTCGGTTAAGTGTGTATGGGTGGGACCTCGATACTCGATCACTACTTACCGGTTATAGAATGACTCCCATGATCCAACGCTCCTTCTCCACATCTACCTAGTGTCAGTACAGGACAGGCAATAATTTAAAAAATCTGTAGAATTGAATTATTAATCGCAGTTGACCAACCCTAGAGGCGCACCTCATCAAAGAGTGCTACACCTTTAATATGGCACAAAGATCCTATAACCTCAGATTGCACATACTACTGTCAGTCACATATCATGTACCTTAAAGGATGAACTTATATATACATTTAGTTTCAGGTCGAAATGAAAGAGCATGAGGATCTTAGTTCTACTGAGCTGGTGGAGGTGAAGCTGCTTGAGAAGCACCTCAGTAAACATCTGTCCTTTTCAAGGGGGATGTGGTCAGTGAGAGATCTGACATGCTGAGAGAAAATCTCCATTTTGAAAACTAAACTCAGAAAAAACACTTTAAAAAAACACTCTAATTTAAAAAAGCTAAAATCCATCACTCACCTGGAAAAAGGTGGCAAAATGCAGTGCACGTTTACGACCGCATGAGGGCGCTACTACATAAGGATTTCCATGGCATTACTATCACAATCAGATTATAATGAAATGACTTTAACCTTCAAAAACGAGGGAAAAGACCCTTCACGGTGTTTTCCTTTAGAAATGAATTGATCACACTTAACACGGATCTGACCTTGATTAGGGTTTGGCATTTAGTTTAGATAGTTGAGGTTAGAGTAAGGGGCTAGAGAATGTATTATGTCAACGAGGGACCTCAGTAGGTTAGAAGATCAAACATGTGTAACATCAACACATGTTACTGACGTGACTTCTTCACCAGAGTCCTGCTGCTCCATCAGATCCAGGATCCCAGCTGCAGCACATCATGGATCCTGATGGTGGATCTCAGACTGTGACCACGGACCATAGCTCCTGACGGTGTCAGCTGATCGAGGACTTTGATCACAACCAGTCTTCTTGATACACAACATGTCTCCTCACATCTTCTACCATCAGGAGCTCCTCAGTTCATCTCCATTTCATCTCCATCACACATGATGTAGAAACACTTTAAACATGAAGACACAAACTGGTTCTTCTCATGTAGTGAGTCCTGTTGTTGTGTTGTTGTGTTGTTGTATTGTGTTCCATCAGCATGTGTGTGTCCTGGGAGAGGATCCTCACATGGGACTGAGCTTCATCACTGATCACTAAGTTTCTGTTTGACTCGTGTTGAGTTAAGAACAGGAAGTTGATCCTTCTAACATCTGTGAGACTAAATGGGAATATGAAACAAACTGGGAATATGAAACAAACTGGGAATATGAGACAGATAATAGGTGATTGATTGATGTGTGTGTGTCTGGCGTGCGTGTTCGTGTGTATGCGTAAGCACATTTAACCGTGCGTAATTACGCACGGTTAAATATGTCCTGTCTCATCCATGCCAGTTAGACTGAGACATTCTTCTCGTTGCCTGTGAACTATGCGTGTGCACGTCTAGACACACACACTCCTCTCCAACATGTCGTTTGGCTTCACGCGTCAACTTTGGCGATGTGTGCGCGCACTGCGTCTTTTGAAGAGTTGCTGCTCCTGTGCGCGTCCAGTGAAAGGTGAATCTTCAGAAGCAGGAAACAAACTGTATTTTGTGGGTCATGTATTTTGGGAATATGCCTGCGGCGCGCACCGTGCGTAATGACGAGACTGCCTGTGAATGGAAGAATCAAGACGCGGAGGCTGCATGAGAGAAAAGGCAGCGGCTCACAGTAGTGTGTCCTGAAGGGGGGGGGGGGGGGGGGGGCTACTCATTCTCCCATCAGCCCGGCACATGTGTGCGGGTCCATGTCACCGCCGCACGCGTCTCCAGCTCCGTGGATGAAAAGAACCGGGCAGCAGCACAATGGATGTTGTTGGAGCGAGTAACGGAACCTTCTCCGGCGGGAACACGAGGTCGTCGTTCACGGTGGAGGAGCGAGCCGGAGACCCCGGGGGCTCCGCCATCAGGATGGTGGCGGAGGCTCTTGCGCCCCGGCTGCTGAAGATTGCGCAGGGCGCCGCGGAGGCTGCAGCGGCGGCGGCGACTTCTCCGTCCTCCTCCAGTCAGCCGCAGGTCATGGAGACGAACGGGACCCGGTGCGGGGAGCAGATCCTGAGCTACGGCCGCGTGGAGAAGGTCTTGATCGGCGCGGTGCTCACCATGCTCACCCTGTCCACCATCTGCGGGAACCTGCTGGTGGTCATCTCCGTGTGCTTCGTGAAGAAGCTGCGGCAGCCCTCCAACTACATGATCGTGTCCCTGGCCGTGGCCGACCTGTCGGTGGCTCTGGCCGTGATGCCGTTCGTCAGCGTCACGGATCTGATCGGGGGTCAGTGGTTCTTCGGTCAGGTCTTCTGTAACGTCTTCATAGCCATGGACGTGATGTGCTGCACCGCGTCCATCATGACTCTGTGTGTGATCAGCATCGACAGGTGAGCTCCACGTGCACCTGGACACGTCATCACTCATCACACCCCTCATCCGGAGCTTTCCTCTGTCCCAGGTCTTTGTCCTCAGATTCTCTCTGAACTGAATCCATGAGGCCGAACATCCAATGATCCTTCACCAGTTTAAAGTTGGATCGTTCCTGAACTCTGATGTTCGACTTCATGTCCATGATGTGACTCTGTGGGTTTTATTCATCACTGAAAGCTTCATTCATCATGTGCATCACTCTCAGCTTCTCTTTCATAAACCTGAACACCTACTGTCCCAGCTGGGGGGGGGGGGGGGGGCACACAGAATGTCAGCACCTTGCTCAAGGGCAGCAGGGTTGATGTCTTTCACTCAGTGGTGTTTCTCTCTGTAGATATCTGGGGATCACCAAACCTCTGACCTACCCCGTCCGGCAGAACGGCTGCTGTATGGCCAAGATGATCGTGTCTGTGTGGCTGCTCTCTGCCTCCATCACCCTCCCCCCTCTGTTCGGGTGGGCGCAGAACGTCAACGATGGCAGAGTCTGCCTGATCAGTCAGGACTTCGGCTACACCGTCTACTCCACGGCTGTGGCCTTCTACATCCCCATGTCGGTGATGCTGATAATGTACTACAGGATTTACAGAGCAGCCAAACTCAGCGCGGCCAAACACACCATCACCGGGTTTCCCAGGGAAGCTGCAGGGCCGGCCCCGAGAGGGGGGCGAGGGGGGCAGGTTCCCCAGCCGCTGGAGTCGGGGGAGACCCTGAGCGTGGAGGGGACGGAGGTGGAGGAGGTGGAGGAGGAGGAGGAGGAGGAGGAGAGCCTGGACTGCACGTCAGCGGCACTGCAGCTG
This sequence comes from Platichthys flesus, assembly GCF_949316205.1. NCBI lineage: Eukaryota > Metazoa > Chordata > Actinopteri > Pleuronectiformes > Pleuronectidae > Platichthys > Platichthys flesus. Next base: position 500,102 of record NC_084956.1, read on the forward strand.
CAGCGGGAGGTGGAGGAGGAGTGCAGCGCGCGAGTGTCCTGCCTCCTCAAGACCGGCGAGCACCACCAGCGCCGGAAAAGGAAAAACCAGTCCATCTTCAAACGGGAGCAGAAGGCCGCCGCCACACTGGGCATCGTGGTCGGGGCCTTCACCTTCTGCTGGCTGCCGTTCTTCTTGGTGTCCACCGCCAGGCCCTTTGTCTGCGGGGTGGAGTGCAGCTGCGTGCCGCTCTGGCTGGAGAGGACTCTGCTGTGGCTCGGTTACGCCAACTCTCTCATCAACCCCTTCATTTACGCCTTCTTCAACCGCGACCTGAGGACCACCTACAGCAACCTGCTGCGCTGCCGCTTCAGGAACATCAACAGGAAGTTGTCGGCGGTGGGAATGCATGAGGCTTTGAAACTGGTGGTGAAACCAGACTCGGACGTGTGACCCCCGCTGGTCCGTCCGTCAGCGTCGCTGCAGAGGACGACCACCAGGGACAAGCTGCACTGTGGCTCCTCCCCTGAACCTGTGCGGGGGGAGGAGCCAGGACGCTGGGATCACATGGCTGCACATCTTTCACTCTGATGACGGAGGGAGAGTTTGACTCACTGCAGATGAACTGTTGTTCACCGTGCTGCGTTCAAACCTCCTCAACAGCCTGATGCATGATATTGTTGCTGAAGTTGGTAGAACTACACACTGACACTACACACACCTTTTCATCTTGTATTTTCATTTTGAGCCAAGGAAAACCTGCCCTCACAAAACGAGAGGAAAAAAGATGGAGTCTTGAGCGTGATTGGTTCTAACAGTTTTTCACCTTGTGTCCACGCTCATCAAGGTGACACTGTGTGTGTCACGGACTCGTAACACAAGTTACAATTAAAACACACCTGACATGTAAGAAATGACACAATCAATCCACCGGGTGTCACTTTATATCTTTGTCTGTAACACTAGTGTTAGAGGTGAATGTGATACAACCTGCTCCTGCTGCCTCCATCCGTTCTAAGATCTAACCTGAGATTCACCTGAACGTCTGCTGGAATCAGAAGTTGATGGAGTCTCAGTTTGAACAGTTTGTGTAGAGCTCTGCAGGAACGAGTTGTGTCTTTGTACTTTCTGCAAGTTGAGTGTGAACTCAAACACATTTGACTTTAAAACATAACAGAGATTTACTTCAGCTTCCAGAGACAATTACCTGCCCCTGCCATAAGAGGGCAGTAAACTATGAAATCATCAGGTCCTTTATAAACCTGGATTAAAACAGAGGCTGTAAATAAAGATGGATGACATCACAGCTCGCCAAAAGTGAGGCTAAATCCTCTTGATCACCCTCTAGTGGCGAGCTGCAGTATATGCCACAGACCCCGCTTTCTTCATACTGAGGTATCAGGATTGGTAGCTGAGACTGATCCGGGATTGGTTGATCACAAGAATGGGCGGGACCCTGATAACATGGCTTCTTGATTGCTACTGCAAATACTCCGAATGATGTCATCACCACAAGAGCTTCATCGCTGGAGGACGTGTCTTATCGCCGTTGGGTTTTTACGTTAAATAAAGTAAAAACCATCATTAGACTGACACTGTCAGACCGACACTAAGAGGAGGAGCTTCCACAGAAGAGCTCAGCGACCAATCAGATAAGAACGAGCTGATTGACAGATATAGAGAGAAGCAGCAGATTGTTCATTTCAACAGTTTCATTGATAAATAACTGAAAGTCTTAAGGACAGGTTTAAACTGTTTGTTTAATTAATATTAATGAGATGTAACATTCAAAACCAAACAATTCCTTCAGTCTCTGGAAAAAGATTTTCTAAAATCAGGTATTTGCTCTCACATCAGACCTGATGATGGGCTTTGATTGACAGCAGCCCGACTCCTCCCCCTGAGAAACGTGACGTGGAAACATAAAGTCAGAAAAACAACTCTGTTCAAACTGAAACTGTCAGAATCAATCTTCACCGGCTGATTAAGAAAATAATTAATCTGTTATTAGAATCCCTGTCAATCACTTCTAATGAGATTCATTATTTAATTGACTAATCTTTATTGACAGTTATTCTAAATCTTCTGAGGTGTGGAACTCACTCTGCTGTTAACGAGTTCTACGTGAGGTCAAAGGTCAGCTCGGAGCACGAGTCGTTCACAAGCTCCTCCCACTGAGACTCACAGCTGAAGGCACAGGTTCACTTTGAGATGCATATTAAAATGACGATTGATTAGAAGCTGGTGAGACAAGAGGAGATGCTCTACAGCCTGTGGAGGCTCAGTACCAGCTGGGACCTGCTCAGGCCTGTGTCTGGCACTGTGTTAATATTCATGTGAAGAGCGATTAGAGAAAAAGAGGTTTTAATTCTCATGATTCTACAGTGTTGTTGTTATTGTTGTAGTTGTTGTTGTTGTCTTTAATACTTCCAGGATACACAGACTGTATACCGATCCACCAGTGTTAGAACGTCTGCTCGGACACGGAATCTCTTTATTCATAAATTGTGTGCTAAAATATTCCCAGATAATTAACTTTGGAGCTGATTGGTCAAAGGTCAGATTTCAAGGTCAACAAAAATATGTACAGAAACACTTGTTTCATAATTTCCTCAGATTAAATCCTGAATGAGCAAGAAGACGTTTGAAAGAAGAGAAATCCCCTGAGTGGACTACACAGTGAATCTTTCTGAAGGAACTGAAACCAGGAAATAAATGTCTGGTACTCACGCCCCCCCCTCCACCCCCCCCCCCCCCCCCCCCTGGGGAAGGGCTTTGTTTTGGAGGTGGAAACCATGAGAGGATTATAACTAATTAGAATGGTCACAAGGTCACTTTGACCATGTGACCATTCTAATTAGTTATAATCCAAGTGAATGATGGTTAGTCTGTTCTGATCTATAGTCAAATCTATGATCATTAAACTCTGTCACTGAAGCAGATGATTCATTTTGAACATTTGGTTTGAGTGTGGTCTGAAAGTTCTGGAACCAGATGTCAAAGTGGATCAGAGATTCTAAGACCCCGACCTGCTTCTGTGAGGCCGGGCTCCAGTAAAGTAAACTTCTGGGTTTCGAACCTGTGACTCGGGGCCAGCGAGCTGTTTCTGAGCATTTCATCACTTTTTATAAAGCACTGGACCCAGGGGGGACCTAGACTGGGATTACGCACTGCTAACTGGGAGGGGGCGGAGTCAACAGCTTTCAAAGGCTGTTAACCAACATGCGTGTAGTTCTGGACAGTGATGTACATATATGATAATTAAAAGAGAAGGGAGGGGCCTCACTGGTTCCTGGTGACCACAACAGCCAATAAACCACAGACACAGCACAGACCCACAAACAGGATCTGCAAAGTGTCTTTGAACCAATCAAATCATCAGATTCTCTGCAGATGATTCCTGTGCACGAGTCGGACACGTTGCTGCTTCGGTCCTGGTGAAACTCACAGTCACTCACGTCTTAAACAACAGACACGTTTTATGACATATGAAACCACCGAGCTGCTCCTGTGGGATTTCTGTTTAACACGTTTATCATATTCTGCTGCGATAAAAACTCAAGTGACTGGAAATCCTCTTTTATCGACTCCACGCAGGAACCAACGGGTCCAAACAGACTCACAACTGAAAAGATCACAATCAAACAAAGATTTAAGCAGATCGGGACAATGTTGTGTCTCTAAGTCGGGGGTGTCCAAACTACGGCCCTCAATTTTTTTTTTTAATTAAAGTTTTTCGGGGGGAAACCAACAAATTAGTAGCCCTTAAATGGCACTTAATTATAGCACTTTGTAGTTTTGCTCAAGTTTTGAAGAAATTGTACTTTCTTGATTCTTGTGGTTCTGGACTTGTACCCTTGAATGCACTTATTGGATAAAAGCGTCAGCTAAATGAAATGTAATGTGATGGACCATGGCCCACTGTATTGCAGCTGTCCCTCAGAACGCCCCCCTCCCCCCCCCCCCCAACAGTCCTCTCCAGTGCAGGGGGGCGTGGCGGCGTGGGTGGCCCAGACTTCGTATTTTTTTCTATGGCCCTCGGGATAAAAAGTTTGGACACCCTGCTCTAAGTCAAAGTGCTCAACACGGTGGGGACGTATTGTCCTGTGAGGAGACTTCACCTGTCTGAAATGTGTGTGCAGTTCTATCAGTTGTGTCTGACGAGCAAATGTGTGTTTGCTCAGATGATTCAATAAAAACAGCTGATGAACGTCTTCTCTGTGTCACTTCCTGTTTCCATCAGTGCAGTGGTAAATATTAAAGCTTATATTTGTCATAATGTGATTCATACATCATGTGTTAAAGATGAAGGCCCGGAGCAGTCACAGCTTCTGATGCTTTGACTGATTTCTACAGACAGAAGACGTCAGTTTAACTGAGGCAGCATCAGAGCAGAGAGAAAAGACGTCTTCAAATGACTTGTCCCCAACGTGGAAGCAGAGGACAAGACGACCTGAGGAAGACAAAGAGAAGAACAGAGACTGATAAACACGAGAGAGGACGAGAGACAAGTGAGACGCATTAGAGACAGGTGAAGACGACAAGGACAAAGGTAGGAAATAAAGTCAAGGAGCAGAACATCTAAAGTAAAACAGGAAACCAAACTCAGACACAACTGAAAAATGTCCATAAGGCAAAGAAAGAGCTCAGAGACATGACAGGGACAGAAGTTGTTGAACATCACTGTTCCTCGAAAAAAAAGATCAGACGACAAACAACTCTTTGTTTCTTTGGAAAACGCTAAAAATAAACTGTATCAGCATTTCTAAAAATATCTGATCTGCACTTTATTCTGAGAGACTTCAGATGATGAAGCAGAACTGAACCTGAGACTGTGACACTGAACATTTACACTCAGTTCTCTGCCTTAACCGGACCTGGGATCAGTCTAATGGAGGGAGTCGGATCACAGACAGATCAAAGAGAACTTAGCTGTCACTCATAAGGAAAGCATACGAGTCAGCAGGAACCTCACCTGCACGAGGATCAGCTGTTTGTGTTGGTGCAGATTCCAGAGTTTAACTGGACTCACACAGATCATCCAGTGTTTGAGTTACACACAAAGATTGACATTTGATAAATTTAAAACTGCCTATTTAGCAGCCATTTTAATTCAAATTAGCCAAACTATTTTGATGACAATTTATTGAGATCAGATTTCTGGTCTCCCTCTAAATGTATTGATCTTCTGATGAAAAATGTTTGTGGCTAAAATCCCAAAGTAATGAAACTCTAGTTGTGTATCTGTGAAGAGACGCTGTGATCCAGTAACAACACGTTGTCGTCTCACAGCAGTGATATGTCTTCTGAAGATTCTCACTCAGGCGTCTGTGAAGACACCAGTTCTCCTCCTGGAGATCGATGAGTCATCGCTTTGATGTAGAAATGTGATTTAAATCTTTGTCATTATTTAATCAAGTGAGACTAGATGTAAAATGTGTGAATGTGATTGTGTAGAGAGTCGAGTGAGGAGACGACAGAACTGAGAGTGTTTCTGTGATCGACTCGTTCTGATCCTCAGAAGGACACGATGACTTCATGTCCCAAAACTGGGACATCCGCTTTCACTGCGACCTAAAGCCCTCGCTGAGCTGCCAGATACTGATCCACCGCTGCAGCAGGTCACATGACAACACATGCTCATGTTGACATGTGTGTTACTACACCGAGCAGTGACATGCAAAGGCTGCATGATTAGTTTTCTTTGACAGAAATGGAGGTCACACGTGACGGAGGAGGGACTCAACACAACTCTCTGCAGTGTGTTAGTATGAGCTGTCAATCAATCCCACAGAGCGTCCTCACCTGACAGAGCGACGGCTCAAAGTCACTGAGTCACAGAGTGAGCAACAAGCACAGCTCCAGCTCATCAGCCTCAGAGAGCTGGAGGGGCCAGAAGAGCTCAGAGCTGAACAACACAAATCATCTGCAGCAAGAACACACACGGAAACATCTCTGACAACAAACAAACAACAAACAAACAACAAACAAATAAACAAATCAACCTGCAGCAAGAACACACACGGAAACATCTCTGACAACATACAAACAACAAACAAACAACAAACAAACAAACAAATCAACCTGCAGCAAGAACACACACGGAAACATCTCTGACAACATACAAACAACAAACAAACAAACAAACAAATCAACCTGCAGCAAGAACACACACAGAAACATCTCTGACAACATACAAACAACAAACAAACAAACAAACAAATCAACCTGCAGCAAGAAGACACACGGAAACATCTCTGACAACATACAAACAACAAACAAACAACAAACAAACAAACAAACAAATCAACCTGCAGCAAGAACACACACAGAAACATCTCTGACAACATACAAACAACAAACAAACAAACAAACAAATCAACCTGCAGCAAGAAGACACACGGAAACATCTCTGACAACATACAAACAACAAACAAACAACAAACAAACAAACAAACAAATCAACCTGCAGCAAGAAGACACACAGAAACATCTCTGACAACATACAAACAACAAACAAACAAACAAATAAATCAACCTGCAGCAAGAAGACACACGGAAACATCTCTGACAACATACAAACAACAAACAAACAACAAACAAACAAACAAACAAATCAACCTGCAGCAAGAACACACACGGAAACATCTCTGACAACATGTGACATGTTGGAGAACACACAATGTTTCAATGTTAAAGAAAATCATACAAAACTCAAATGAAGTGGAAATCCCTTCAGTAGTTTGTGTGTTATCCTACTGACAAACAAACAAACAAGAAAACAAACAAACAAACAAATCAACAATGGTGTTTAGTTTCTTTCTTTTTGCTCCTGTTTTCTCAAGTTGACTCTTGGTTCAATAAACACACACACATGGACACACACACACACACACAAACACACACACACACACACAAACATACACACACACACATGCACACACACACATGCACACACACACATGCACACGCACACACTTGTGTTACTGAGGAGAATATTTTACCTCCTCCAGCAGTCAAACCAGCAACCCTGTGTCACTCCTGGTGTCTTGCTCAAGGACACATGGGCGATGAAGGACACAGCTTCCTGTCCCCACGCTGCAAGAACCTCCCTGAAGGACAGATGTGTTTTTATTGACCAGAATGCACCTGTGATGGAGGCCGCGCTGCCTTCATAGACTGTTTATATGAAGGTTCACATTCAGACTGAGATTCACCAGGAGAGAGGACGAAGAAGATGAGCCTCTACAGGGAGGAAGAGGAGGAAGAGGAGGAAGAGGAGGAGGACGAGGAAGACAAAGGGAATTCTGAGTTGTGAAGATTTAGTTTCTGTGACAGTGAAGAAGTGAGTGGTGCCGGATGTCTGGTGAGGAGGAGGAGGAGGAGGAGGAGGAGGAGGAGAGAGGACGTACTAACAGAGACAGACAGATGGAGAGCAAAGAGGAAGAAGTGAAAGCTGGTGATAAAGGAGTGGGAGGTGGAGAAAGTAGGGAGAATAAGAAGTGCTGGGTGGAAAAGAGGAGAGAGAGAGAGAGAGAGAGAGGGAGGGAGGGAGGAGAGATGAATGGGCGATGGAGGGATGAAGAGGGAGAAGTGGTGGATGAAACTCTCTGCTCTGAATCACATTCCTCTTTTCCTTCCACACATTTGACTTCTTTATCTTCTTCCTCCGTCTCATTCACTCACTTCCCTCCTCACTCAGTCTCTGGTGTCACATTCTGTCTCCTTTATTCAGGAGCCGTTTCCACATCTGTTACTCTTTGTGTTACTCTTTGTGTTACTCTTTGTGTTCTTTGTGTTCTCTTGGTCCATGAATCATTTCTACATCCTGTTCGTCTTCACGCAGCAGACGCTCTGCACTGAGGACTCAGTTAAAGGAATGACACTAATCCCATTAGCTGCTGCAGGAGTGAAGACAGCAGAGGCCTCAGGAAGAAGTTCCATCCTGATGAGTGGCCCCATGTAGGAGGGAGAGGACACTGAAGAGAGGACACTGAAGAGAGGACACTGAAGAGAGGACACTGAAGAGAGGACACTGAAGAGAGGACACTGAAGAGAGGACGATGAAGAGAGGACACTGAAGAGAGGCCGATGAAGAGAGGACACTGAAGAGAGGACACTGAAGAGAGGACGATGAAGAGAGGACACTGAAGAGAGGACGATGAAGAGAGGACACTGAAGAGAGGACGATGAAGAGAGGCCGATGAAGAGAGGACACTGAAGAGAGGACAATGAAGAGAGGACACTGAAGAGAGGACGATGAAGAGAGGACACTGAAGAGAGGCCGATGAAGAGAGGACACTGAAGAGAGGCCGATGAAGAGAGGACACTGAAGAGAGGACACTGAAGAGAGGACGATGAAGAGAGGACACTGAAGAGAGGACGATGAAGAGAGGACACTGAAGAGAGGACGATGAAGAGAGGACACTGAAGAGAGGACGATGAAGAGAGGACACTGAAGAGAGGACGATGAAGAGAGGACGCTGAAGAGAGGACACTGAAGAGAGGACGATGAAGAGAGGACGCTGAAGAGAGGACACTGAAGAGAGGACGATGAAGAGAGGACACTGAAGAGAGGACGCTGAAGAGAGGACGATGAAGAGAGGACAATGAAGAGAGGACGATGAAGAGAGGACACTGAAGAGAGGCCACTGAAGAGAGGACGATGAAGAGAGGACGATGAAGAGAGGACGCTGAAGAGAGGACACTGAAGAGAGGACGATGAAGAGAGGACACTGAAGAGAGGACGCTGAAGAGAGGACGATGAAGAGAGGACAATGAAGAGAGGACGATGAAGAGAGGACGATGAAGAGAGGACGCTGAAGAGAGGACACTGAAGAGAGGACACTGAAGAGAGGATGATGAAGAGAGGACGATGAAGAGAGGACGCTGAAGAGAGGACACTGAAGAGAGGACACTGAAGAGAGGACACTGAAGAGAGGATGATGAAGAGAGGACACTGAAGAGAGGACACTGAAGAGAGGACACTGAAGAGAGGACGCTGAAGAGAGGCCGATGAAGAGAGGACACTGAAGAGAGGACACTGAAGAGAGGACACTGAAGAGAGGCCGGTCTCTCGAGTGTAAAACAATAACCTGCCTCTAAGTGCGGATCAGAGTTGAAGCAGAGGTTGAGAGGAAGTGTGAAGAAGAATTAAGAGTTTGACTGGAAGTGAATTAACTCATCTGCTGTCGGAGTCTGGAGGAAAATTACAACTGAAAACTGCTTTAAAAACAGAAGCAACGTTCAAAGTCAAGTTTCCAGTTAAAAGACAGAATCCTCTTTTTCCCTCTGCAGACGAACGTGAACCTGAAACATGAGAAACGACTCCTGAGCTGTGAGCCACCTGAAGGACCTTCGACCAGCACAGAGAAGGATTCAGTCTTTATATAGGTTTTCACCCTGTCCATTGTTTGTTTGTTTGTTTGTTGTTTGTTTGCTACAGGACAGATTTCCAGAGAACCAGGTGGTTGGATGGGAAACAGCAGGAACTGACTCCAGAATGTTTCTCTTACAGTTCTCCAGCGTGTGAAACCAACCTGTGTTCATTGGCTTGTTCTCAGAACCTCTGAGACAC
>NC_084956.1:514657-557157 GCF_949316205.1 Platichthys flesus
CAGCTGCGGTGGGAAACCAGCTGATCAGAGCTGGACGAGCTCAGACTCCAGCTGGGACAGAGCAGCACGTCACAGTCAAGCTGTTCCTTCTGTTCCATTGGTCCCTCGGAGACGAGAGGACACGTCCAGCTTCGTGTTGACCTGAGTCAGAGCTGAGCCTCCTTCCTGCTCCCCCCCCTCCCAGCTCCGCCTCCTTCCTGCTCCCCCCCTCCCAGCTCCGCCTCCTTCCTGCTCCCCCTCCTTCCAGCTCCGCCTCCTTCCTGCTCCCCCCCACCCACCAGGTCGTTAGACTGCGACTCTTGAGCCCCCCCTCTGGCCCTGATCAGGGCCTGGACTCTGGAGTCAGTTCTTCAGAGGACGATGAACACGTGATTCAAAGTGAGGAATTCATCCACAAGAACTTTTATTCAAACGTCACAGCTGCTGGAAAACGCTTCACGAGGTTCTCGAGACTGTAAAGACACAACATGTCTCCAACATGTCTCCATCATGTCTCCTCCAACGCTGCCATCCCATGTCCCGCCCCCATGTGCTCGACCTATCATGAGTCGACAGAGGATTTGTGAGGTCGTCCATCTTTATTTACGGTCTGTGGTTAAAACTATGGATCTGAGAAACACGTCAGTGCTTCATCGTGTCTGTAGCTCAGCAGCTAACATGACTGTTGCATGTTGGGACACGGCCGCCTGGAGGAGGTCACGTGACTCACTCCACAGCAGTTTAAGGTCACGCTCAGCGGCGCTTTAGAGATGAGCAACAGGAACGAGAGAATGAGGAGAGGAGACATCTCACCTCCTCATGGACACCAGGGAGCTCAGCTGAAGACGTGGACCAGTTCTAAATGATGCTTCACTATTCATAAGTGTTGTTTAATATTAATATTAATATTTACTGTTTTAGTTTATTTTATTTATCTAAAACCCTTTGTGTTAAAGATGAGAAGGAGTTTTAATAATCAATCTGTCCTGTTTCCTTCTGTTCTACACTTTTATTCCTCATCACTCGTTCTTCTCCTCAGGATTTCCGCTCGCGAGCTTGATGAAGACGAGGATGAGGAGGAAGATAATGAGATTTCTTTGAAGAGGAGAGGAAGCAGACGACTAATCAGATGATCAGTGGTGGAAAGGAGAAAAGAGCTAATGAGGAGAAATGGTGTTAATTCGATTTGGACGGAGGAAAGTTCAGATTCATCAGAGTCGTTTTTATTCTTCAGTGTTTGAAAGTGACATCGTCTTCAAACCCTCAACCCTAACTCAGAATAAGGATGATGTCACTTCCTCCTGAGTAAAGGGTTTCTGCTTCCTGTTCCATCAAACACACACACATAGAGAGAGAGAGAGAGACACAGAGAGAGAGAGAGAGACACAGAGAGACACAGTGAGAGAGAGAGACAGAGAGAGAGACAGAGTGAGAGAGAGAGACAGAGTGAGCGAGAGAGAGACACAGAGAGAGAGAGAGACATAGACACAGTGAGACAGAGAGAGAGAGACAGAGACAGAGAGAGAGAGAGAGTGAGAGAGAGAGATTTCCTCATCTCTTCACATGTGTCCTGATAGAGACTCGTTGGACGTCCTGAGCGTTTCCGTAGTGAGAGCATCTCTTCTCATTAATACTCAGTAACTAATGATATTAGTTATGAATGAATGAAGTTATTAATGATACGTTCACACACAACGTGGAAACAGGAGAATCCAGTCACATGATCATGTGTCGCCTCCATCGCAGGCTGGAACTTTGAATTCAAGATGAACCTAAAACATCCAAGTTTCTCCTCTTCTTCATCTGGACACAGATTCTGACCCGAGGGTCAACAGCTGTTCACATCTGGAACAGGAACATCTGCTGCAGCAGCAAATCGGTCATAAAGGTCAAATGAGATTTGAATATGGATTTTAAATCTTACAAGCTTCTGTTTGATCTAATTTTCAATTTCTTTATTAACCATATTTGTACGAGCAAGGGGGTGGAGCCTGATTCAGAGCTCGATGACACACTAGCTGTCAATCACTCTGTGGTATCCCCCCCCAGCACATCCGGTGCTTTATGGTCTGTTTGACTCTAAACGATCATAATCCACTAAATGATCATCAGCTGTTTGAAGACGACGTGAAAATAGAGACTGAGACAGAAACTCCTTCATGTTGACTAAGTTAGAAAGTGAAGTATAAATAATATATAAACTCATCTTCTCATATACTTCAATAGAAACCGAGGTTTCTTTAAGTCCGGGCAGAGTCAATCCAAAAGATAAATACACAAACTAAATTGTGGAAATTGAAGTGCTCCTTCGACCTGTGGTTAAAAAAAAACTAAGATTTGATCTGATTTACATTTTTTTATTAAACAAATGTTTGAAAATTCTGAAGATTAAACTGAACATTGAGAGAAAAGTGCATGAAACTAACGTTTTAACCTCAAAACAACTTTATTGTACAAAGTGAATCCTTCTCGTCTCCGGAGCTTCGACCTGTTGACCTCGGGGATAAAGTGCAGCAGAACTTCTGAACTGTAGTTTAAGTGATTTGAACCATTTCTCCTCCACAACATGAAGTTTAAATCAGTGGTTTCACACGAGATAGAGAAAAAACTCCTCTTTTAACAAACAGAAATGTTAAATATATCAAACTAAATATAAAGTAACAGCAGATTAAAACAAATCTCGAGAACATCGGGGGCTAATTGCACTTAAAGTAAAAGTCAGCACGTTCTGTCTAAAGTGAAGAAAAACAAATGAGTGTTTATAGGAAGTCACTTCTTATCACTAAAACCAGTCATTTATCAGTCAGCTGATTATTGATCATCAAAGGAATGAACTGTGAATTAAGATTTATGCTAAGCTAACCCAGACAATGGTCCGTTCCTCATTTCATCAGCCGGGAGCGAAGACGCCTCCTGATGATCTGCTGGTCGCTCTCTCTCTCCACCGGCTCTCGGCTGATGATCTGCAGGAAGAACAAAGTTTAACACGTTTAGTTTCATAACTCATGGCTCGGAACCAGAGACAGTTTGTGGGTCGGTGTTGCTGTGAGTGTTTCTACTCACTGGGTGTGAGGGCATGTCCATGGGGGAGGAAATCTCAGGCCTGTGCAGTTTCTTCTTGTTCTTGTTTGCTCTCAGACTGAGGGAGGAAGAGGAGGAGGAGGAGGAGGAGGCGGCCTCAACCCGACCGCTCACCAGACTCATCATCTTCTTCGCTGCAGAGACATTCAGAATAAATATCATCAGCTTCTGCTCTTTCAGGTCAGGGTCACAGAAACATGACAGAAGAATTTAATGACTTAATAGATTCACATCTTACTCATCGGGCTGTTTCAGGAAAACACTGATCTGTCCGATTCCAACACTCCCACAATTTAAAGCTTCAAAAGCAGCGATGGAGAGAAAGAGAAAAGAAAAAGAGAGGTGAGTGATGAGGGAAGAGCGAGCTGGAGAGAGAGAGAGAGAGAGAGAGAGAGAGAAAGAGAGAGAGAGCGAGAGCGAGAGAGAGAGAGAGAAAGAGAGAGAGAAAGAGAGAGGTGAGTGATGAGGGAAGAGCGAGCTGAGAGAGAGAGAGAGAGAGAGAGAGAAAGAGAGAGAGAGAGAGAGAGCGAGAGAGAGACAGAGAGAGGTGAGTGATGAGGGAAGAGCGAGCTGGAGCGAGAGAGAGAGAGAGAGAGAGAGAGAGAGAGAGAGAGAAAGAGAGAGAGAGCGAGAGAGAGAGAAAGAGAGAGGTGAGTGATGAGGGAAGAGCGAGCTGGAGCGAGAGAGAGAGAGAGAGAGAGAGAGAGAGAGAGAGAAAGAGAGAGAGAGCGAGAGAGAGAGAAAGAGAGAGGTGAGTGATGAGGGAAGAGCGAGCTGAGAGAGAGAGAGAGAGAAAGAGAGAGAGAAAGAGAGAGAGAGAGAGAGAGAAAGAGAGAGAGAGAGAAAGAGAGAGAGAAAGAGAGAGAGAAAGAGAGAGGTGAGTGATGAGGGAAGAGCAAGCTGGAGAGAGAGAGAGAGAGAGAGAGAGAGAGACAGAGAGAGGTGAGTGATGAGGGAAGAGCGAGCTGGGGAGAGAGAGAGAGAGAGAGAGAGAGAGAGAGAGAGAGGTGAGTGATGAGGGAATAGCGAGCTGGGGGGGGGTACTCTGTCCTGGTCTCTCCCCGGAGCCGTCATCAGCTCTCTCCCCCCCCCCCCCCCGTGTCGAACCCGTTTTATCTTTCACCAGACGACCCGACAGGAACTCGGGGGTTCGACCCTGTGACTCATGTCGCTGCTCTCAGGGTTTCATGCTCCTTCCTGGATTCACCTCAGCTGAGACCAGGAACCTCCCCCCTGGTGTGAGCAGTGAGAACACACCAGTGGACCTCGGCTCCTCCTGAGGTCTCGTGTCTCACCTCCTCACTCCCATGATTCTTTTCTACAGGACCCAGTTGAAGGTCTCTCTCCGACCCACTGACCTTTAGTGCCCAGCAGCGTGGGGGAGCTCTGCAGGAAGTCTCCGATCTTCTGCAGCGTCCCTTCCTTCCTGCTGCGGGAGGTGTGGCGACCCGCCGGGGACGAGATCTGATCACAGAACAGTGAACCGGGGTTATTCTGTCTCCAGGTACAGGGAGTGTTCATCAGATATTAACACAACAGTCGAGTGGCTCATATAACTTTAATATTAGAACGAATTATATAAAATGTGCAGATTTATCATCAGAAGCTGAAGATCAAAGCAGCACGACGCTAATGAAGACAAACTAGAAAACGTCTTTATTGATGTAAACATATTTAAAGACGAAGATAAGACCGATCACAAAGCAGGAGAACTACTCCATTCTTCTTCTGTCTTCTTTGGACCACACGAGGGGGGGCTCAGATATCTGACGGTGTACGAAGCAGCTGAGACGTCAGGCGTGACGTCACAGACGTGTTTTAATAAAGGAAAACACGTCATCACGTGTTTCAGGCGTGTGAATCCACATCATGACTCAACTGAACTAATGAGTCCAACACGTGAAGCATGAATCAGACTGAAGCCACAAAATGAAATTACAATGAAAACAAACCTCATGAATCATGTGAGCTCGTGTAAGAGTATGATGAACAACAATGAATCACTTATGTTAACAGAGTCACAGCACATGTTCATGTTTATGCATGTGTCTGCACGAATATGTGTGTGTGTGTCTGCACGTCTGTTTGTGTGTGTGTGTGTCTGCACATCTGTTTGTGTGTGTGTGTGTCTGCACATCTGTTTGTGTGTGTGTGTGTGTGTGTATCGTCACCTCCTCTTTGTGTGGGGTCAGCTTTGTCGTCAGTTTGGTTCTTGTGTTCCTTCTGTTATCTGCCTCCACCTCCTCCTGTCACACACAGACACACACAGACACACACAGAGTTAAAACAATCTAGTGGTCGAGACATGAGGAGAAAAACGTTCAGACACCGTGCGTTCAATTCCACTTTGACCATTTTACCAGCTGGAATAATTGTGAGGGAAAGAAAACAAGCTTCAATTTAGGTTATTAAACCGTCAGTGACAACCATATAATAAATATAATAACCACCGCTCCCGGTCACAACTGATTGTCTGCGTGTCTCACAGACCAGATTGTGGGTCAGTGACGAACACGTGTGACGTCCATTAGAGCCACTCCCGGTGTCGGGGAACCATAATCTGTGGGTTATGGTTCATATTGTTTTGATTCTTCAGACACTTTTCATGCAGTGTCTTTTCTCCCTGATGTGATGAGTTGAATGAAATGACATGAGAAGGTCTGAGTGTAGAATGAAACACTCAGGGTCAGTGTCTCTGGGTGACTGAGGACTCACACCCGTGTGTTGGGTAAATTCTCGGGGGTGGGCGTTACCGACGCTCAGTGTCCAACGCACAATTGGCCACTGAGCCGTCGTGCTAATGCTCCATGCTAACTGTCAATGCTCCAGAGACGTACATGGGAACTAAAATCCACAACCAACACGTCCAGCAGCTGATTCCACCTCCTCTTCTGCATTAACGACCTTTGACCCTTGTGTCCGTCTCGTCCAATGGGTGCAGCGTCCTCACTCTCTCCGTCAGGCTCCACCCCCTCGAGCCTCCACATATGGTCACTAAGACGCTGCTTCAAACAAGCAGCTCACAAACCGATGGGCGAGGTCACGGTGGGTTGATGCTGAGGTCGACACCAGGGTCTCCTCCACTGGTCTCCTCCCAGTGGAGCGGGCCCAGCAAACAGGAGGATGGTGATACAACAGCTCATGACCACAGATCAACTGGTAAATCACAGGCTTCACCCTCCAGCTCACCTTCCTCTCCACCACAGCACCCGCTGCCTCCTCCCCTCTCCACCTCCTCCACATGCTAAAACCAGATAAACTAAATAAAACCATCAGAGCCAGAGAGGTGAAGTGGTTCTGACTGCGCCGCTGGGCCGAGGCCGACCTGAGGGGCGGCTCCATGTGCACATGCTCAGGACAGAAGAAGGGAAAGAGAGAAGTATGGAGGTAGAGATGTGAAGAAGGACTGGAGCTGGAGTGATTGCGTTACTCAGAGGAAGAAAGAGAAAGATATGGATGAGTGGTGATAAACCAACAACATGAAACGTGAGAGATGAGCGAGACGCAGGAGAAACAGGATCATGTGAACTGAGGCTGTGGACAAAGACAGATGAAGAGACGCCAGAGAGACGCTGGGACAACTGAAAGAATAAAGATCTTTAATTCCTCTGAGATTAACGTGTGAAGGCTTTGTTTACGTGAAATGAGCTCAGTGTCAACAGAAATATGGTTTTCATGTTCGCAGCAGCTCAAACACTAAATTTCTGCCACAATGACAGTTTCTAACCAACAGAGTGAATCCTGGGACTTTTCATCTGCCACACAAACACAGATTCATCAACAAAGCCAAAGGGCGACCGCTCTGCCCCCTGAGCCACAGCCGCCCACAGCAGGTAAACCCATCAGTCCACAGCACCTCTGTTGACACGGCCACTGAACTCAGACACCAAAATCACAACGGCTAAAAACTGTGACAGAGAATTCTGGGACAGCCGCGTCGTCTCCTCTGAGGACGAGGACGGTCAATAAATCGTTAGGAACTCATCTTCAGAGCGGAGAGACGAGGAGGAGGAGGAGGAGGAGGAGGAGGAGGAGGTCCGAACATGAAGACAAGAGGACAGAGTGAGAGGTGGAGCACTTCATTTACTCATGTGGCTGATACTCTTCTCTCTCTGAGCGGAATCACACGGGGACCATTAGATGAAAAGAAAGTTTGAACATTTCGAGAGTAGAAAAATGAATTATTCATTTGTGTGATGGGAATGTTTCTGTCATGTAAATGAAATGGTTTTCTCCAGTGAACAAAGTGATGCTCGGGGAATCGTCTGTTAATCATCTTTCATAAAGTTGTGGTGATGAAATAATCCCACAGGAGCCTGAGCTGAGCTTATTACATTTCATCTACATGTAGAAGCTGTGGTTGTACGAGACGAGTGACTCCAGCAGCGACTCAGCACTCCAGAGCAGCGTATTAATATTAATATTATGAATCCACCATCCAGGAGCATCGCGGCTCAACCTCAGAGGAGCAGTTACAGCTCGATTGGAAATTGGAAAAGCATCAGAGGAACAAAGATCAACACGTGACCACTGAGCTACCTCGTGAGATGATGATGGAGAATGTGATGAGGAATTCTATGGATGAAAACATTAAGTTGTTTGATAGAATAAAAATATCTACCTCACGTGTCGGTCGTCGTTTACTCCTCCTGAAAATGTGAGACTTAAGAAAAGAAACAACTTAGTTAAAGGACTGAGTGTCGTCTACATTTAAACACTGTGGTACAAAGAGGACATGTGAAGCATTCTGAAGACAGCCGGTCTAACATCGGTATAAACACTGAGAGGCCTCAGACACACAAACCTGTCGCCTCACACGATTCACTTTCTCTGAGCATGTGCCTGAAAGCTGCTGTTTTAAAAATTATTTATTACTTTTATTCGTTTGAACTGTTTTCTTCCACCATGTCTCATGTGTAGTGAAGCCAATTATCTGTCCTGCTGAGCTTTGACAGAAAACGACACGGTCCCAGTTCTCTGCAACAAACTCAGAGGTCAGAACTTCTTCTCCGTTGCTCTGTTGGGAACAGAAGTTCTGCACATGTATACATCTCAGTTTAAGACACAGGAGACGAGTCCCTCTGCTCTGACTCATCCTCAACGGTTAATGAAACTGACTTCAACTGAAGCTCTTTAAACAGATTAACGTTCCTCATGGAACTCAGACAATTTAAAAAACATTTCTATTCACAAACACAATCACCACAGACTCAGTGAGCTCCTGGAGAACCAGCGAGTGAACAGCTGGTTTAATTCATACAGAAGTTTTACCTCTGAGTTTACAATGTTTGAGGTGTTCATTGTTCACTGACCTGGAAACAGTTGTGAGGACTTGTTTCTGTTATGAGTCTGAACGATGAATTCACAGCAGATTAATGGCTCTTAATAAGACAAGAGGGGCAGGAGGTCCCTGATCAGGACAAAGCTTTTCATTAACATGCTCTGCTTCAGGTCATCTGATTTGGATCTGCAGCATCTGGTGCTTGACCTGCTGGGCCGACTGAACTCAGCTGTAACCAGACCGTAAGATCTAACAACTTAAAATTCAGTTGACTGGATTTCAGGCGTTTAAGGAGCCAAATACATTCTCTATCAATCTAACCCTCTCGTCTCCAGGTTCCCTGTGAACATGTTCGTTAGCGTACGTTCACATCCTGGGTTTGTCCCAGACGAACCCGACTTCAATGTTTCATGTTATTTTAAAAGGCAGAATTAAAGCTTTGCACAGTTCAGACTTCGGGCGGATATAAAAAATCCCCGGGTGTTACTGTGGGTGACGACGCCCCCCCGCAGCATTAATGTTTAATGTTAAAAACCAATAGGCCTCCTCGTGTGTGCTGTGACTGGTGTATAGTTTGTGTTGTTCACAGAGGGGAGGACATTAATATGAATGTGTTGACATCCGTGTGCGTCTATAAACATGTAGACGCACACGTGATAAAGTCCCAAAGGAACAAGTGAGAGAAGAGAATGTGTTTAAAATGTTGAAGGTTCACAGGCTGAAGTGATGAGTTCAGATCCGAGAAATTCAGTTTAATATTTGTGGATTCTTAAAAGCAGCTCGATGGAGTTTCCAGAGCTCGACTGAGTCATGTTCTAGTTTCTGTCTTATTTCCTCATTTGTCTGAACAAACCCTCTAATGCTGTGGAGCCTCCTCCCTTTGATTACACATTAGCTTTTAAGATTGGTTTATGCCTGTAATCACATTGAATGAATGTGAATATAATGTGATATACAAATGACCTCCCGTCAGTCACACAAACCAGTTTTTCATCATTTATCTTAAATGTCTCTGTTCTGAGCAAACATATCGAACTGTGTAAAACCACAGGAGTGCATTTCACTCGGAGTGAGTGGAGAGAGGAGGCCTGAGTCCTCGTCCTCTTCAACACCTACACACCAACAAGCCCTCACACCAGATCTCTTCCCTGACGGAGGCTCCAGTCATGGACTGTTTGCATTTTCTTTCTGGATGAAAAACAACTTACTATGGGATGTTTTCCTCACTGATGACACGTGACGTCCGGCTGTCAAACCCGTCTGGTCTCATATTCAAGGATCTCACTTTCCTCACGTGTTGTTTTCATTCCACCGACCTGAGGACGTGATCTGCTCTCGACCCGTCTCCCTGACCTCTGTGAGGATCTATCAAGTATTGTCCCATTCATCAGAGCTGAACCTGTTCTCTGCTCCTGCTGCCGCTCGGTCGGATCAGGTGAGGCCAAGATCCTGCCGGCAGACAGACCCGCAGAGAGAGAGACGGGTGAGGGGGGGAGACATGAAGTGGAAACGCCCTCTGCAGACAGACCAGGTAAGAGAGAGAGACGGGTGAGGGGGGGAGACATGAAGTGGAAACGCCCTCTGCAGACAGACCAGGTAAGAGAGAGAGACGGGTGAGGGGGGGAGACATGAAGTGGAAACGCCCTCTGCAGACAGACCCGCAGAGAGAGAGACGGGTGAGGGGGGGAGACATGAAGTGGAAACGCCCTCTGCAGACAGACCAGGTAAGAGAGAGAGACGGGTGAGGGGGGGAGACATGAAGTGGAAACGCCCTCTGCAGACAGACCAGGTAAGAGAGAGAGACGGGTGAGGGGGGGAGACATGAAGTGGAAACGCCCTCTGCAGACAGACCAGGTAAGAGAGAGAGACGGGTGAGGGGGGGGACCAAGTCTTTTCAGCTCCCTCCTCCGGAGCTGCTCTTTGGAACCGCAGTCATTAGTGGACTTACTCCACGTCAAGCTTTCCTCAAAACCATCTTCATCTTTTATTCAGAAAGGTTCAGTCTGAGTGGAGCGAAGAGGACTGTGGTCCAGAAGTTCATCTGGGGAACTGTGATGTGTCTCTACAGAGGCGACTGCTGCAGACTCACATCCTTCTCCAGTCACACAATGTGCACACCAGTGTTGTCCTTTTCAGTCAAACCTAAACTGACATGTTGTGTAGTTTCTCTATTCTGAGATTCATCTGCTAATTTAAAAGCTGCAAATGAAAACCTCCATGTTCAACTGTTTGCAGCACAGATCACTGACATCGGTCCAGACCGGCTGTGCTCATCATGTCCATCTGAACACTCACCAGACGCAGTGTCCTTCAATTGTCCTGCGTCACATTGTCCCCTGCAGCAACGCTCATGGTGCTATGAAAAGTTACTATCAGGAGTAAACGTAAAACACTGAGCACGTGTGAATTACTGACATCAGGTGTTTTCATGACTCAGCAGAATGTATCAGAACCTTCTAAAAAGATATAGCCTCCTGAGACCAGGAGCAGAGAAACCCAGTGTTGACCAGGTGAGCAAGCAGCTGCAGTGAAGATAGTCTGAAGCTCGAGGTGGAACAGTGGAGTGAGAAGCTTCACTGAACACAGTGCAAGAGGCAGCAGGGACACACCGACTGGTTCTTAGGCCTCGTCTGTGGTTTGATTCCTTCTTCATATTTTAATTCATAAAGTCAATGGGAAGATAAAAAACACCCAAACTATTATTGCCCGTTAACAGAGATCTAACTTTTGGCATTTGTTCAGATCTTCAGATCTTACATCACAGAATGAAACCATTTCCACCATTATCATATCAACGCACCTCATTGGGTCCAAGCCCTTAGAACCATTAGCCTGTACCAGTGACGTTAAACTGGAGTCACCGCCCTGAGTACGTCTCCTCCAACCAGACTACATAGTGTTTTTACAGAGGTCACCATGACCTTTGACCTCTGAAATCAAATCAGTTCAATTGGTCAAAATGCAAAGGAAAAAGGGATTTTTGACCCGAACCCGGTCGGTGAGCTTTAGGTCTTAAAATGTTTTAATGAAATCGGATGTTTTTCTTCAGCGATGTGGAGGAAGCAGAGTGAACAGAGACCTTCACAGGAAGTGACAGGAAGTGACAGGAAGTGACACGGGACCTGGAACATGAACGTGTGCA
The DNA here is from genome assembly GCF_949316205.1 of Platichthys flesus. Taxonomy (NCBI): domain Eukaryota; kingdom Metazoa; phylum Chordata; class Actinopteri; order Pleuronectiformes; family Pleuronectidae; genus Platichthys; species Platichthys flesus. Next base: position 526,141 of record NC_084956.1, read on the forward strand.
GTGTCTTTACTCTCTGTAGGAATACAATGAGGTTTCATGTTTATTCCACTTAAACATGCATTCATATTATTAATATTTATTAGAAGGGCAACATTTATAGTAAAGTGTGGAACCTTGTACCAAAGAACACATTTAATAATAAATGCATTATTATTTATTTACTGTATCATGAGTGTAATATGTACAAATATATTGTGGTTTGTGTTTGATGTGTGTGTGTCTGCTACATTGGTTGTTTGTGTACATGTGTCTCCATGAGCGTGTGTGTCACACCTCAGGGAAACAAACGTAGCCGAGGCCTTAGCCCACTTCCCTCGCATCAGTGGAAACAAACCAGTACACGAGTGCAGCTCCTCACTGCATTTAATGGAATCCCAGTGAGACGCTGCCCCGACAACGACCTTTAACCTGTCGCTCAACTGTTCTGAGATCAGTTTCCACCGACCCTCTATAGTACAGAGCAGTTCAGAACTCAGATGTTCCTGAGTGGCCCCAGAGTGAGTCTCTTGTTGACCTAGTTCCTGGAGCTCAAACATCCAGTCTCTCTTCTGGAGACTGGAGACAGTCATAGTTCAAAATACATTCAATTTCCCCGTCTGTGCAGAACATGAGAGAGAAGCATCTGAACATAAAACACCTTCTGAGTCGTTATCTCGTGTAAATCCACGAAGAGCGAAACATCCGGATGTTGAGGACCCTGACTGATGAGTGATGGGTTCTTACCTTCTCCATCTCTCCGCTCTTTCTCTTTCGTGCTGAGCGGGTGATCTTCACCGTGACGGCGCTCTCCTCTCCCTGGCGCCTCAGGGCCATGCGGTTGGGCTGCAGGGGGCTGAAGGAGATCTCCATCTCGGGCCGAGGGAAACGGCTCGTCCGCCCGTTCTCTGTGGAGATCTCAGACGCATCGAGAACAGATGGGAAGCCAGCGGAGCCCTGCACACACACGCACACAGACACACGCACACACACACGCACACGCACGCACACACACGCACAGACACACACAGACACACACACACACAGAGAGATATATATCAGTCAATCAGATTTTAAGTACAGAGGAAATTAACCCAATCCAATCACAATGTTTTGTGTTTAACATTTAAGTTGAATATGAAGATACAAACATTAAAGAAAACTCAAACCTTCAGACTCAAGCTCATGATGCATCTTGATGAACTAAAGTCTCACTTCTGTCCTCCTGTGTGAACTCACCTGGCTGCTCACTGACGCTCTGGGGTCCGTCCGTCCTTCTGACTTCTCCCTGATGGCTTCACTCTGGGGTTTCCCGGCCAGTGGAGCAGGGCTCTCGCTGCTTTCCTCCTGTCATAGATGGAACAGGAAATAGATGTTTATGTAAATTATGAGAATAAAATCCATATATCATGTTGATAAATTGAATGTGTTAAGGCTACACTCGTCTGTCCAGAGGAACCTTAGCGTCTGTGTGTGATTATTTCAGACTGACGACAACATGAAACACAACACACATCACAGTCCTGGGTTGTTCTGAGGAGTTCCTCCTGGTTGTCCTCAACACAAGGTCAGCACAAGGTCAGAACAAGGTCAGAACAAACAACGTCAACATCCACAAGAAACCAAAGCTCTCTTCAGACCGACCTGAGGGACCGTGTCCACCTGGCGGATAGTGGACGCTTCCAGCTCCTCCTTCAGCCGCTGGATGTCGGCTTCCCTCTCACGCAGAGCCGCCTGCAGCTCTGCCACGTCCACACCATCACCACCATCACCACCATCACCACCATCATCACCATCACCACCGACACACTGCAACAGGAAGTTCATGGGCTCTTGGGATTCGTTTTGTCAGTGACATTTCTCTCAACCTTCTATTTTATGGATCCACCAGGAAAAAGCTTTGAAGAAAGGGAAGTTGTAGCTTCTCACTCTTCTCCCTCCTCAGTTTGTTCTGTGATCTCCTTTGTTACACTGACCTCTGGTGGCGGCTGTGTGGATTTGTGCCGTAGCTCCTGGATGAGTTTGTCTTTCTCTGCCTGACTGGAGAGAAGTTTCTGGAGCTGAACCTCCAAAGCTGAAACCAGAGTGTCTCTCTCCTTCCTCCAAGTCTCCATGGTCTGATCCTTCTCTGTCAGCTGGGATGACAGCGCCCCCTGGGGGAAAGAGATGAGGGGGGGTAGTTTAGTACTAAGTAAAGACTGAAAACCACATCAGGCTCCTGTCGAGCAGCTCAGAGGTCGCTATGATCATTAAAAACATCTAAAGAGACATTTGCTGCTCTGAACATCTTCATGTTTGATTCACTAAACAGTGAATATTAGACGGGTCAGATAACAAAGAGCTGAACACAGATGAGACACCAAACATCTTGATGAGCCAGTTATGGAAAATTATTTGACTGGGAGTTCAGACTAGATTCTGGCTGACCAACTGACAAACTGGGCCGTTGTCAAAATCTCTACCAGTAGCTTCAGGACAAACTGTGATTGTACAGATCAGAAAGGATTCTTCATTCTGTGTCTCAGCTGTTCTCCATGTCCAGATGTTCCTCACCATCTGGATCTGCTGGCGAGCGAAACGTTCTCTGTCGTCAGCAAACTTCCTCATTTCCTGGTTCCTCTTGTCCTCGGCCTCTTTAGCTTGGCCAATCAGAGAGAGCTTCTCCTCCAGCCACTTCTTGCGTTCGGCCTGGTGTTTGTCTGTACACAGCTGTCAACAACAATGTGTTTCATTCATTTTCGAAGCATTTATTTAAACTTTGTTAATTCAAATCAATAAAAAGGATGGAGCGGGTGTAAGAGCAGCTACAGATCTGCACAGCAGGGACGAACACTACTGTAAATACTATTCACTGTCCACAGTCCTGTTTTCTTCCATCACTTTGTATTTGAGCATCTCTGCTCCTTCCCTCTAACACAACATGTATGTATATATTTCCCATCATTACTTTGAGTTTGTCCTGAGCCTGTGCAGCTTCCTGTTCGGCCTGTCTGAGGTCATGTGACGAGCTGTCGACCCGACAGTGGGCGTCGGCTCCACCGTCCTGTTGCAACAGCTTCGCCTTCAGTTTGTCCACTTCTGAAATGTGACAAAAACTTGTTTCTTTACATTGCAAAGTAGAGTGTTAATATTTGAATTCTAAAGTTTTGTTAGGACAGATTAGTTGATGATGATGCCTCCACATAAACTATAAATCCAGATATTTAAGGAGATTTTTAGCTTATTGTTAAATCTAAAATTTAAAAGAATCGGACTCGTTTCAGTTCCATTTATAAGAGGATTGTTTTTCACCCTCTCCCCTGATCATTCAGGCCCTGTGTCCTCTCACCGTCAGACAGGTCCTGGATGAGGTTCAGCTTCTGCTCCAGGACGTCGTCCATCTGCGCCTGGGTCTCCTCCTGCTCCGTCAGAGCCAAGCGCATGTCCTCCATCACCCGCCCTCTGGCTTCAAGCTCTGCAGATCAACCAAACAAGGAAGAACCAGTGAGTGTGTTTTCAGCTTTGACATATATTACAGGATTGTTCTCATGAATATTTAAATATCACATGTATTTCCACATTCATAAAAAACATTGAGCATGGCTACAACTGTCTTGGAGCTTTTAGGGGTCACTCACTCACACTCACACTCACACACACACACACACACACACACACATACACACACACCTTTACAGGACTTCTGGTAGAGCGTCTGGTCAGACTTTGTGTCACATGACAGTTCCTGAAGAGACGCGGAGATGGAGACGACATGAAAACATAAAAAAACAGTGTGAAGACCGAGACAAATTAAATCCACTGGATCATTCAATGTCTCAGACAGAAGAGGGCGCTGTTGTTTTCCTGGTAGATGATCTCATAAGCGGTTCACCTGTCTGAGCTGTTGGATGGTTCGGTCTCTGTTGGCCACATCAGACTGAAGCTGCTTCTTGGTTTTCTCCGTGTCCGTCAGCTTCTGTCTGGAAACCTTCACCTCTTCCCTCATCGCAGAAATCTGAGGAAACCACAACATTCAGTCGTGAGTCAAAGTTGAAGCTACCTGACGTTTCTATCTTTTTACTTATTTTATATCGAGTGAAATGGTTTTAGGTTCAGATCAGTTTTATGTTTCTTCGTCTTTTTCAAAAATTAAACGATGTTTTCAATTTGGTGGCAAATTAATATAAACAAAGGTCTTTGATCTGAATCTAAATGTTTTGAGTGAAAAGCCGAAATGTCTCCACACTGAGTTAAAGACACAAAGTCAGCAGCTCTTATACATTTGTGTTGACAGAGTACACAGTGTGCCGACCTCCTTCTGGACCTGCTGGACCTGCTTCTTGTAGTCAGCCAGCTTCTCTCTGAGATCCGACACGTCCTCCTCTTTCCTCTGTAGCTCCAGGCCGAGGCTCTCCACCTTCTCTGAGGCCTGCTTAGCGGTTTCCTTCAGCCTGACAAGGGACAATAAACAAACATTCAAAAACAAACACCCTATCATGATCTCAACATATCAGGATGAACTGAAGATGAGTTTTAGAAGAACCAGGCTCGGAGTGGGAAATTAAAAAACAGCTTGTAAAGTGTAAATGTAGCAGAAGATAAACAACCACCTGTGGATCTCGCCGCCTTTCTTCTCCAGCGCCTCGTCCTTCTGAGCGATGGCCTCGTGGGCGACAGCCAGCAGCTCCCTGCGTCTCTCCGCCTCCCTGCGTCGAGCCTCCTGCACCGCCTGGATCTCCTCCTCCTCCCGCCGCTCCAGGGCCTCCTGCAGGCTGCTCTGCAGGGCTGTCACCTGAACCTCCTTCTCCAGCAGCTTCTTCTGCAGCTCTGCAGATGCGCTCTTCTCCGTCTGTTTGTCCCTTTCCGTCTCTGAAGAGGCGAGCAGAGCTTTGGTTTCGGAGGCAGGAGCTTTAGCTTCTTCTATGTTGGAAATCTTTTCTCTCAGGGCTGCCACCTCTGTCTGGAGTTCAGAGTTTAACCTCTTGACCTCTTCTTCAGAGCGGGAGGAACCTTTGACCTTTGACCTAGCCTCTTCCAGTTCGGCCTTGAGCAGCTCTGCAGTTTTCCCCTGTTCGCTGATCTTTAGCCTCAGATCATCTAAGACTTTGTCAGAAGTTTCTTGTTGTTCACTCAGTTTGCACTTCAGCTCCTCCAGCTGGATTTCTGAGGCCTGTCTTTGTTCCTCTTCTTTGGACGAACGCTCTTGACATTCAAGCTTAGATCTCAGCTCATCCAGTGTCGTCTGTGACATCACTTCCTGCTCCTGAAGCTTCTTCCTCAGCTCTTCAACTTCGTGCTGTTGATGAAGCTTCTCATTAAATTGCTCCAGCTGATCTTTCAGCTGTTGCAGCTCACGCTCCAGCTCCAGTGTTTGAACGCGCTGGTTCTCATTTTTCTCCTCCTCATCAGCCAGATTCTTCCTGAGCACCGACACCTCGTCTCTCAGCTGATCCCCGACGCTGCCGGGCGGCGCTGTGGAGCTCTGCAGCTCCAGCTTCAGGCTTTGAGCTTCCAGCGTCAGGACGTGGACCTGAGAGGTCTTCACCTGGAGCTGCTTCGAGTGTTCGTCCAGCTGGACGGTCACGTGATCTGCTCTCTCCCTCTCACTCGCCACCTGCAGGTTCATCAACAGCAGCAAAAATTGGTCTTTTTGTTTTGGGATGAAAATCAACAAGTCACCAAGCAGCTGACGAGAAGATTCAGAGCATGAAGCACACACACACTCACACACACACGCGCGCTTACATACACAAAGGCTCACACACACACACACACACGCACATACACAGGCAGCGTCAACAATACTCTGCATGGCACTAAATGGTTAACTTCTCTGTTCAGTGTGTGATGTTTCTAATGAGTTGTGGTTTCACAGTAATCGAGCCGCCTAATGAAAACCAAACCTCACAGGAGGAGAAGACCTCTTCTGTTATAAGAATTCACAGTTTCATTTCAAAAGGTTAAACATTAAGATCTGGTTCACCTGACGCTCCACAGCCTCCACTTTGGAAGTCAGCTCCATGACCTCCTGCTGGTGGGCGTCCACCTGCTGCTGCCTCTTCTCTCTCTCCTCTTCCAGGCTGCTCGTCTTCATCCTCTCTGTCTCCAGGAGAGAGCGAGTCTCCTCCACGATGCTCCTCTCTTTACTGAGAGCAGCGAGCGCCTCCTTCACTTCTGTAAGAGCTGCTATGGCTTCCTCTTTGTCTTTACTCTCTCTTTCCAGGGATGCTAATGCCTCATCTTTGCCTAGCTTCAGCTCGCCCACTGAGGCAATGGCGTCCTCCCTTGCTTTCCTCTCCTCCTCTAAAGAAGCCAGAGCCTCCTCTTTGCCCAAAGTCTGGTACTCCAGAGCAGATACCACATCTTCTCTGTCCTTCTTCTCCTTCTCCAGGGCTGCCAGCGCCTCCTAGGTGTCAGAGGAAAGACGAATTAAACAGCATCGAATATTATTATTATTATTATTATTATTACTATTTGAAGGATGTCTGTTTTCAGGGACACAGTGAACTTTTGGGCTTCACTACTGTCAAGCTGAGTCAGTTTACCAGGTAACGTCTTTTGACCTCAAGTGTCAATAACAACAATAAATAAAGATGAATGGACGAACTATCTAGTTTGGACAGAAAAGAGGAAATGGTATTTTCTTTGTAAACGTCTTGTTCAGCCTGGTTCTGTGGGCGCAGGTCGGGAAAGGAATCTAAACACAGACAACTGATTTACATACGTTTCCTTTGGAGAGAAGCAGACATACATTCAGTTCTTTGTAGAGAAGATAAGTGGCTAAAGGGCCTGACAGGTTTCAGGTCATGAAGTATTTGGACAGTTTGTATATGTATGTGGATATAGGTCATAAAATGATCATCTTCAAAGTGACTCTCCTGCTCACGTCCTTGGTTCTTACCTGCAGCTGCTCTCGCCCAGGTGACCTCTCAGGTGACCTCTCAGGTGACCTCTCAGGTGACCTCTCAGGTGACCTCTCCTTCTCGAGCGTGGAGGAGCGGCTCTGTGAGCGCGCCTGTGCTGCCCTCTGCAGATCTTCCACCTGCTTCTCCAGCCGGGAAACCTCAGACGACTTCTCCTGGAGCTGAGAGAGAAGCGTCATCGTCTCCTCGGCCTCTTCGTTGGTTTCGCCTTGAAAATGAATGAATACAACAGGAAATAAGAAGCGGTGACATGTTGGTTTCCAGCTGACAATCACAAAAACTCTTTAATCACTTTAAAAACACCTTTTAAACAGTCAAAGAGACGTCTTGCAACACTGATCCAGTTATGGACCTTTCTAATGTCAAATATGACGTGTGTATATTCAATGTGCTGTTGAAGTTGTTGATGGACATTTCCTGGTGGTCATGTCTGAAAGCATAGAGAGAAACTGATGGATTCATCTTTACCTTTGTGTTTATGAGCCTCCTGCTCTTGGACTTTCTTCTGGTGCTCATGCAGCTCCAACACCTCGGAGGAGTCGAGAGATTTGTCCTGAAGGAGGAAGGAAACGTCCGGGAGATGAATGAACATGTTGCAAGTACAGAACTCACAGTGACCTGAGAAGTGACGTACACATTCCGTCTCGGGTGATAATGCAGCTGTCAAAAAGACCTCAAACGAGCTGTAAGATGAAGTATTACAAAACTTGCAACTCCCTTTGATCTCAGGTCAAATGAATTCACTCCAACAGGCTTAATTATTATTTCAGCGACAGGCGTTAGACAGAGGATCAAGAAAAAGTGAAACTCAAAGATGAACACAGATGTTCCTCTGAGTGGGGGGGCAGCCACCGAGATGTGAATCATCTTCACTGTCATTCAGCTTCAGCTTGTAACGTTGTGCTGTAATCACCAGAGCTTTATCCTCTAGAATGCGTCTTCACATTAGTGACATGTTTCAGACATGACCTGCGTCTGGGTTTTCACACATGCACAACACAGCGGGAGCTTCTCTGTACGGACATTAGACTCTGAGGTCAGGCACAGAAAGTCACTCGGACATTTGCATTCACACATGTACGTCCTCCGGAGAAAACACAAAGGTTCTGCGGAGTTCAGTTCTGTCTGAAAGCAGCTACACTGACTGATCTGAGCAGGAGAGAGAGAGAGTCATACCATGTCCTGTGCTTCCTGACCGGTTCCAGCTTTGGTCATTTTGTCAACGAGGTTCTTAAAGATCTCGAGCCTCCGGTCTGCTCGCTCCTCCAAGATTTCTCTCTCCCTCACCAAGCGCTCACTGCACGAGAGGACACACACAGAGACACACACTTCTATTAGTCAAGTATCTAGAGGTCATTACCAAACAATTTGATCGGTTTCCTTCAGAGACAGTTTTGGGCGATAGAGTTTTCACAAAAGTCAGTTTCTTCATCAGTTAGTTGTGTTGTTAAGTGACTCGAGTAAGAACCAGGTTTAAACATCCCTGAGACCCTTCAACTAAAATATACAAACACATTACAAAACCCAAACAATGATGAACTGGTAGAGAAGTGGTTTATAAAGGCAAAATATATCGTAGAACTCGTGAGTTAAAGGGAAATCACATTAACTTCACTGCTTGTCTTCCTGATTCTCTGTAATTTGATGTTCATCGTTTTATCAATAAAAGCGAAACTGCCTGAATATCTTTAGAAAACGTTCTCACTTGAAGTCGACCTGCATCTCTGAGAAAAGGTCAGAGAACTCTCTGCTGATTTCCTCTCTCACTCGAGCCTCGGTGAGCAGACCCGCCGCTCGCTCCTGCTTCAGCTCAATCTGCAGCTGCCTCAGCAGCGCCACCTGCTGCTGAAGAGCACAACAAACAGGAGAGATTTGAGCAAATATATTCAACACATGTCCTGTGAAAGAAAATTAAATAATAACTCATGAAAAGGCAGAAAGCTGAGAGCAAAATACTTTGTGAAATGAAGAAAGAACAAAGATGATCTGAGAAAATGAGCAGAGAGCAAATCACGTTTTCAGAACTCGTATCAGAATCAGAAATACTGATTGATTCCAGAAATGTGTCTGTTACAACAGCTCCATGCAAGATTAGAAATATAAGCATACAAAGATTTAGGAAATATATAAATAAAATATGAAAAATGTACAATATGTGCGTTTATTAAAGTGGAGAGAATAAAGCACATTAATAAATGACGGTAAAAATAAAGTTTGGTAAAAACAGTTTTTATTATGAAAATATTGTATTTTATCAGATGTGAAATAATCTGACTCACACTCTGTGCAACAATACAAATAACTACTGATTCCATTCATTGAAAATTTAACTTTACAAAATTAATGATTCCAATTCTTTGTTAAGCACATTACAATAAATATGAATTGAAATGTGAAGGGGCTGACCTGGTGCGTCTGTTTGCTGGTGAGGATTTCATCATCCTCTTCATTCCCGGTCTGGTCCATAGTTTCCTCCATCAGGCTATTTTCCTCCTCGTACTCATTGTCCACTTCCTCCTGGACAAACACATTGAAAGACACAATGAGGGTTTGAGGCCCCGGGCGCTGGCTACAGGTTTGGTTCTGATCCGGCCCTTAGCCGTCTTCCTCGCTCTCTCCTCATTTCACACTGTGTCCTATGAAGGTTTATCTGGTGAATCATTAAAGCCAGGAAAGGAAAGATCCAAAATACAGCAGTAAAATATCAAACTGTAAATGAATGAAATCTCGGCTGAGGTCCGCACCTTCACATCCTCCAGGCTGCTCTCCCAGTCCATCAGAGAGCTCCCCCTGCTGCCAGGAGTCTTCCTCTCAGACCTCTGCGGTTTAGAGGCAAGAGGCCTTGTGGACAGAACTACAACCTGGAAACAGATGATTTGGTTAATAAATAAATCTGATGATGCAGTGGTAGATTGGTTTTTCATATCAAATAAATGGACTTGAGAAAATGCACCTTCTGTGCCACGGCAGAGAACTTGAGGACGTTGAGGGTCTCGTCGTACATGGAGGCGCACTGGTTGATGTTGACTATCATGCAGACTTTTCCTCGGCCACAGAAGAAGCCCTGCAGGTAGTGGGTCAGCTTGCTCTCTCTGAAGGGAACATGCTGAAGCAGCCTGAGGGAGGGAAAGGTTTGCTTCAGTTGGCTTTGATAGATGGTGCTGACGAAACTCAACCAGTAGTACCAAATAAAAAACTGCTTTCATCCGAGATAAACAGAGAATCACGTCTAGCAGAGCGACAGTAGAGCAGCAGAGTAGTTTGCTCTGTGTCTCCCACGACAGAGTCAGAATCTCACTTGGCCTGCTGGTTGTGCCGCAGGGCATTGATGCATTTCCCCAGGATGAGCAGGGACGTGTTGATGTTTCCAGCTTCTTTCAGACGCTCTCCTTTGTTCTGAGTCTTGGCGCATCTCTCCGAGCCGGCGAGGTCACACAGACACAACCTGATGACAAAGAAATGAATCTACATGAACAACTCCACAGGTCATGCTTAATTTCATTCTGCACACGGGTTTTCCAGCCTTCCTGTTAAATCTTGAGTTTTACTCACTCGCTGACTATGGGGATCTTCCCAAAAGCGTCAATCCTCAAAATGCGAATGGTGAAAATACTGTGACTGTAGAGAGACAGAGAAAACACGTTTCATCTACTTTATATCAAAAGGGTGTAAACACAGACTTAAGAGTAGAGTGCGACCGATTCACGGCTGGTCGATTCAAGTCTTTCCCACGGACAAAGCTGCTGCCTCGCTCCTCACCTCCGGCTGGACAGGTGGTTGAGTCCGGTGGAGGAGAAGCTCTGGTTCCTCTTCCCCAGCTTCATCACCGTGTACGCCTCGTCTGCACTGTCGACCTGAACCCAGCGCAGGTCTACATACAAAATACACAAAGATATTTATATCAAAGGTCCTCTGTTGTTCTTCTACACATCAGGCACACAAGAAGGGGATAAAGAATTCTCAAAACTTCTACTAGCATCAGCCAACACTTCCACTGGCTGCATCTGAAATTCCTGAGCAGCATGCAAGAAGTGGAAAACCTTGATTAACATGTTCTGTAACATGTATCTCACAAGAGTGAACCTGCCGCATCTCATCAAACATCACGTATGAAGTCATTTCATTAAGCCGGCTCGACGAACCTTTGACAAAGGCATTGCCCCTGACGTCCTGTGACAGACGCAGGACCGTCCTCCTCAGGGCCCCGCTGGACGCCACCTCCAGGAGGTCGTGAATGTTCTCATTGTAGATTTCACAGAAGGAAACCCAAACAGAGAACTTAGTGTGCGTTTTCAAATCCAGGCTGATTTTGTCCTCTGCAGCCACAGTCGTCCCGAGGACGGAGGCACCTTCAGAGAAAGGTCATCAGTAACAGCAGCAACTCACAACGTCATTTGTATCATCAATATTGGTTTTAATTGTACATTTATTACCACATTTATAATTAAAAAAAAAGTGCATTAATGTTGAATATGGTTCCTAAAGGCACCGAGTGTTTCAAACCATCTGGACTCATCTCGCCTGGTCAGCTGTGGTCCGTGAGGAGCCTGAAGGTGAGACCCCTCCGCGGCCTTCGCCTCCCAGCACTACTTTCTGAAGATCTCTTTTTGAGACCCTTAAGGATGAAGTTACCCTTTAAACAAATAGATAAAACAAACATCTACCTTCACTGAGCGTCTTGTTGGTCGAGTTCAACAGGCTGGCATTGCTCCGGTCACTCTACAAGACAAAGAGCAAACAGCAGGTTTATTTAACCAACAATTCCTGGGGCCTTGTGAGCGCTGATCAGAGTCACTGGTATGACCCTGCAGGAAGGAAACAGGCAGGTTCTCCTCGGCTGCAGTTTGAAGTTTTAACAGTTTATGTTACATTTAGAGTGAAGTTCACTTTTACTTCACTGACCTGAAGCAAAGGACGAGCAAAACCTTTAGAGGCCTAATAAGAGAATAGAGTGACAATTATAATTGATCTTTTAAAGATGAGTTGTCAGATGAAATGTAGTTTTAAAAACCGGAGAAAAACTGAGGCGGCAATGATTAGACGAGGAGAACATGGTGGTTCATGGCCGGCAGCTGGACCGACCTTCACCTGCAGACACGAGACAGTATGTGAGCCGCGGACAAAGGATGGACGACGTGTCTCTTTAATCCATTGTACAGAAGTAAAATACTAACTCCATACTAACGCTGCTAACTTCTGGTGATGACATCATTTAGATTCAGAGTCTATGCAGCAGTAGTCGTGAAGTGGAGCCATGGTAACAAAGTCCTGCCCTTACATGATTTCGACCAATCAGGAGTCAGTCTCAACTGTCAATTATGACTTCTAAGCCGTTTTTATATCATCAAATAATTAATTCAAACCAAACTTATCAGAAACACTTGAGCAAACACCAGTGAGATGTCCCCTGCTACTTTTTTGTTTGGTCCATGTCCTGTCTGCCAACAGGAGTATATGACCTATACTCCAACCAGCCACCAGGGGGCGATCAAGAGCATTTGTATTCACAATTGAGAGCTGGCACGTGTCCATCTTTGTTTACAGTCTGTGGCTGGACCGAGTTGGGTTCAAGCAGCCTCTTCTCCAACAGGTGAATGAGTAGTTACTTCTTTCAGTTGCCTGAAGAGGTTCCTCTTGAACATCTCCTCCTCCACCTGCTGCTCTGCACTGAGTCCTGTGAAGTCACTGCAGTGTTGAGGTTTGATGCTCGTCCCGGTGAACACCTGCTCGTCGATGCTACTGAAGATGACGTTCAGAGACCTGGGCAGGATCCCTGCATCAGCATCTGGACCTGGAGTGACAAGAGCATGTGGTCATGTTATGTTCCTCCTCCTCCTCCTCCTCCTCCTCCTCATTAAATCTAAAGAACGGATCCAGCTTAGTTCTTTAAAGAAGCTGCTGATCTAAAGATCACTTTCTCCTGAGAGCGACAACATCTCAAACTGTCACAATATTGTTGAACCGGTGTCGCACCGTCTGGGCCCTATTCACACCGGGTATTATCATCCGTCCTCAATGTGTCTCCTGTGACCACAACTCACTTCCTGCAGGTAAATAAACATTGTCCTTTCACATCCACATGTGGTCAATGAGAACCATAAAAAGCACTAATACATTTAAATTGCAGTGGGTCAGAGAGGTCAGCTGAGTCTGCAGTCCTGAGTGCTCATGGGTCAGGAGGATGCTTTCAGGTGCGTTCAGACTTGAACTTAGCACTGACCCCTCAGGACAGAGGTCAACACCAGGTCTAACAGGCTTTAGATGATCGAGGGACAGGAACAGACCTAAGAAGGTGAAGGTCTTCCCAGCGTTGGTGACTCCGTAAGTGAAAACCAGTGAGTTTTCTCCTTCAAGAACATTTTTCACCAAGTTCTTCACCGTGCCTTCAAACAGCTCTCTCTGCGTCGTCTCAGGACCGTACACCTGAGGAAGGAAGGGAACAAGGTCAGAAGTAATGAGTGGATACTTTCAAGTGTCTGTAATGGAAGAAGAAGAAATCAGAACCAGTCTGTGGAAGAAGATAACTCTGCCTGTGGCTTCCTAGTCTGCCCGAGGAACCGACCTGAGAGAACTGGAAGCGTTGTCCAGTCTGTGGCAGTGATCTGTCTGTCGAGCATGGAGGCTTCAGCAGGACTGTGTCCGGAGACTCGATGGAAACACAATCCTGTAACACAACAGATGATGTTTGTTTGCAGAACAGATTAACAAAGAAACAACTAGTCCACAGAATCAGCTCCCTGCAGACGAGGGCCTGTTTCTTTGTTTTACCAGTGACTCTCCGTTACTCCTCTCTGCTGAGGTGAAGGGTCGGATTCGGAGGAAGACCTGGAGGTGGTCTCGCTCCTCGATGCTGGAATGCTGCAGGAAAAGAATAGGACACATGTTCTGGCTTTAGATTGAAGCTCACATCTGGATTATAACTAACAACATGTCAGTGGTTCAGAGACATATTGAAAACAGGGTTAGGGCACAGTTAAACACTGAGGTGTCAGAATAGATCAACAAACAGTCAAAGAGCAAGAAGGTCACATGACAGGTGTTGGTCACCTGAGCCTACAGAGGGCACTGTTCTATCAGGGTCCACTTCTACCTGTGTACAGTCACTTATATGAGGGGAGAGCTGAGCAGACAGGTGACATGAGAACATATCGGGACACGATGGCAGATTCAGGCTGCAGTGAAACTGAAGTGCACATGTTGGAGAGAAGCAGGTAATGATTGCATCATACTAAAGGAAACAGGTTCATGTATGATCAGGCCTCAGGGCTAGATTAAAGAATGAGGTCATCATTTCTGATTAATCAAGGAATTAGATTTACTATCAATATATTTATTGTAGATAAACATTATCTTGCACATTTTATCTCAACAAGTCCTTTTCTGATGGAGACATCTATGATGCATGTGAGCATTCACAGCGAAGATGATGTCTCTGTGCATGTGTCTCTCACTCACCTCCACATCCACAACATGAAGAGGCTGATCACTGTCGCACATTCAGATACCAGTGACAACTCAATGCAACGAGTCAGACACACAAGCTTTACAGGCCATGTCATACAGACCGGCAGCTCTTTCCCAGGTATGTTAACCTGTGGAGGCTTCAGTTCACTGCAGCTGCTGTCACACATCAACTGAACTCTTGACATGTTCCACAAATGTTCTGGACAGGCTGTGTGTGAACATGCTAATGTCAGAGTCAGTTGCTTTGGACATTTAGTGCAGTGTTAATTTTGGCAGCTATCCTTGATTTAGTCTTAGTCTTTAGACAAAAATGCATATTAGTGTTAATCACATTGAGTCATTTTTATCCTTCTTAGTTTTAGTCGACGAAAACTAATCACATTTGAGTCTAGTTTTGGTCACATTTTGTAGCCACATTCAATCCTTTTCTTCTCTTCTCAGGCCCAGGGACCCTGTGTTGTGTCTACAGCTGCATAAAAGTCTAGCTGCTAAATATTCCAGCCTGCAGTTCTTAGGTTGTCCATTAGAGATCCCTACCGGCATAAGTCTATAGCAGGGGTCGGCAACCTTTACTATCAAAAGAGCCATTTTGCCCACTCTTCCCCCAAATAAAATTTGTCTGGAGCCACAAAACATGTTTGATAACAAAGCTGATAAAATGTTTTATAAAGTTATACTATACTATAGTTTGTGGCATTTATGAAATTATAGAACGACAATAAAGAAAACTCTTGACATTTTATTGCTGTTTTTACCTGTTACAACAAAGGAAAACACTGTACACTTATGAAGAGGAGAAGAAAATACACAAGCAAGTGTCGGCCTACTTTGAAATAATTTAAACACAGAACTATGTGGGGCTATTTGAGTCCTTCCCATATTTGTTGGAAATGTATGAAATAAGAAGTATGATATTTTGAAATAAATAAAAACATATAGCTGCAGCCTAATAGCTGAAAAATATTTATTTAGTTTTAAATGTGAAAGCAAAAAGTGAGAGCAGGTCAGACTGCAGGCTAACACAGAAACTGCAGCTCGGTACAAACCAACTGCAGCTTCTGCTCTGATCAAGAAGCTGCTGCGCTGATCTCTGATCAGCTGAGACCAGAGAAACTCTGTGTTTTCACGGTTTCCACTGATAAGAAGCAGCCGGTGAGTCAGTGAGCGGCTGCTTCACGTGAACGAGCTCTGATCCAACTGTGTCTCTAAGCAAGTGAGCGGGGGGGCTGTGTGGACGACCTGTAAACAACAACACTGATCTTTATGCATAAAACTTTATTTCTTATATTTTGAGTAAAATCTGTGATACCTCAGTGAGTTGAATTTATTAACTCGTCCATCAGTGTTTTCTTTTCCTTCACTTATTAATTTATTTTGTTTTTACCTGTGCGTGTGGTAAAGTGCTGAGTCGTGCTGAGTCGTCGTCCTCGAGCTGCTCTCTTCTCTCTGCCTTGTTGTTCAGGCTTGA
This sequence comes from Platichthys flesus, assembly GCF_949316205.1. Classification (NCBI taxonomy): domain Eukaryota; kingdom Metazoa; phylum Chordata; class Actinopteri; order Pleuronectiformes; family Pleuronectidae; genus Platichthys; species Platichthys flesus. Next base: position 541,951 of record NC_084956.1, read on the forward strand.
TTCCATCATCCTGGAACAAAAAGAAGATTCAAAACTCAAAATCCACCATGGAGAACAAAACACAGAAACACAATCTGACGATAGAACATTAATCCTGAGCCTTGTACAATCTGAATGACTTCAACCAAGCATTTCAGCTAAATTATTATTTTTAATGTTTGTATATTCTGTCTTTGCTTGCAAAAATGTATGAATCCCCTAATCAATGTGGAAACCTTGACAAATTAAATATAGATAATAGAGTGGCACCTTTTAGGCGATAATCTGAGATCTAATAAATAACGTGTATAATGAGTCATTTAATGTCTTTAAAATCGAGTTAAAATGACATTAGACCACATGTGCACAGACAATTAAAAGATCAATAAAATGTGCTGATCAAGTAAAACCAAGTCAATAAACAGATAACTGTTATAGTTTTATATTACTATAAAACAGAGAATACTTTATTGATCCCTTTGAGGATAATTTGAGTATTACAGCAGCACAAGTGCAGAAACATCTAAACAGATTAGAACAGAAATAGAACCAAATATAACAGGAACCATTAAGTAAATCACAACAGTGCACAAACTGAAGGCAGCACATCCACTGGTGATGTGGTTGAACTGGTGGTGGAAACCATCTCAAAGAGGGAGGATGATTAAAGTAGCAGCAAGGAGTCTCGTTGTGATGTAATATTATACAGGGTAAGGTATATGGTTCAGACTAGGATGTTAAATATGTATGAAGTATGCGCACATTACTTACCTTACTAATTTTATTTGTAGTATTATTAATTCTGGTAATCAAATGGGAAATTAGAACGGTAACAATAGAATAGTCAAATAGTTCATACATATACTAAAATGTATTATACCAAACAATGAATATTATGTATATGTTTTTGTGCATATTTCATTCAGAGCAATAAATCATGTTCATTAATTCCACATATGAAAAAGGATACTGGACAAACAAACCATTCTAACCCTCTTATCGTTATTACAGCATATTGCACAATTTCCCCAAATCAAATATACTTTATTGTCCCGATGGGGGAAATGATCTCACACAAAGAGATCCAGCAGCTGCAGAACATATTGCACAAACACTATTTTTCAAATTCTATATATTTGTTAACTAACTTGGCATAAAGACGGATGTGTAGTAACAGTATTGCCGATGACAATGAGCCTGATTCAGCTGCTTCAGCCTCGAGTGAGATTCTAGAAACAGATGATGAGCCCCTGAAGCTCGTCACCAGGCTCAGAGACCTTGGGCTCAACATCGCCCTCTGTGATTGGATCCTGAACTTCCTGACGGGCAGACCACAGGCGGTGCGGATCGGCAGCACCACATCCTCCACCCTGACTCTCAACACCAGGGCTGCGTGATCAGTCCTCTCCCCTCCCTGTTCACACATGACTGCGTGCCCCCCCACAGCTCCAACACCATCATTAAGTTTGCTGATGACACCACTGTCATAGGCCTGATCACCGGCCACGAGGAGAAGGTCTACAGAGAGGAGGTCAGACCCTGACATCTTGGTGCCAGGACAACAACCTCCATCTCAACGTCAGCAAAACGAAGGAGCTGATCCTGGACTACAGGAAGAGACGAGGAGAAGACCACGCCCCCCTCTCCATCAACGGGGCCAAGGTGGAGCGAGTCAGCAGCTTCAGGTTCCTCGGGGTCCACATCACTGATGACCTGACCTGGACCCATCACACAGACTCCATCAGGAAGACGTTCAGGCTGTGGAGGCTCCTCACGGACTCCAGGATACAGGTGCACCACAGAGAGCATCCTGACTGGCTGCATCACCGCCTGGTGCGGCAGCTGCACCGCCCTGAACCGTGAGGCTCTACAGAGGGTGGTGCAGTCTGCCCAGCACATCACCAGGACGGAGCTACCGTCCATGGAGGACCTCTACACCCAGCGGTGCAGGAAGAAGAGCAGCCGGATCATTAAAGACCCCCATCACCCAGCCATGAACCCTTCTCCTGCTGCCGTCTGACGGTACCGCAGCATCCGGGCGGCAGCACCAGGCTCAGAGACAGATTCATCCCCCAGGACATAAGACTTTTAAACTCCTCCCAACTTTAATAACTCCACCAAACCAGCACCGTGGCATATTTGCATATTTGCACATAATTCCACTACAGTTTTTTCTTAATCTGTATATATATATTGAGATATATATTTTATTTTCTATTTTCTATTTTAAATTTTTGATTTTCTATTTTATTAATTCTTGAGCATTGCTAGAAGAGGACTGTGACTCAAGCATTTCATTGCCAGCGACTGCTTCATGTTATCTGTGTGCATTTGATAATAAACTGTTGAATCTTGAATGAACAGGTTGCTCCGGGTTGAATCATTTGTTGATCCAGATCCTTCTAGAGGAAGTCACTTTGACACCGCAGCTGGTTTCAGCCTCTTAGAGCCTGGACGTGGAGGTTTGTGTAGCGACGGTGAAATAAGTGGTTAACGTGCAGGACGAAGATTAATCGTGAATAACGTGAAACCCGAAGAACTGCGCGTTCTGAGCTCAAGCTAACTGCTGGATGCTAACTGCTGGATGCTAACTGCCTCGTTTATCATCGACAGCTGCTGTCAAAAGTTCCTCATTCGCCAAGCTCAGGCTAACCAGCTAGCTAACCACTGTCCACAGGTTATTGACACATGGAGGTGACTGGAGCGCGACCCTCACCTGACAGTGTGACCCGGGACATGAGCTCCGGAGACGGACACACTTTCTGCAGTTAGGGCAAACTCACATCGTGGCAGCGGCAGCTCGAGAAGGCACTTCCGGTGTCGACAGAAACTGCCACTGATTGTATACGCAGCTGCCTTTGATCCCCACTGTTTCAACGCAGCTGCCTTTGATCCACTGTTTTAAACTTGCAGAATCGGTACCAATGTGACAGAGAAACCAGCCACTTACACCCAGTGGAGAAATGGAGATCAAGAATTCTTGGTGCTCAGAACAGAACCACGCTGATAAACATGTATTAAGGGCGGTTCAACCTCAGGGGACGAGTCGGCCTCGAACTGCGTGGCAGCAGTGAGCTGCCTCAGCCACCGGAAGTGCCTCTACGAGCGGCCTCGCTCCAAACAACCGCGAAGCTCCACAACAACTCGGCTGGCGCGTGAGAGTTTGAAACGGACCAATAGGATTCAAGACGGGACGGCGCATGCGTCCTTCCTTTGATGCGTTCAGGAACGTCTTCTGGTCGAAAATCTGAATATATTGTAATGGTTCCAAACCAGTGATACGTTTACGGTAACTGGTTTAGTGAAACAGGAGAGTGGGATAAACAACAACGGTGTTTAATATGACTTGTCAGAATCAGAATCAGAAGTATTTTATTGCCAAGTAGGTTTACACCTACAAGAAATTTGCTCTGGTAATTGGTGCATACAATGAACATAGAAACATAAAAACACAATAAATACAACATACATAGGAAAAGCAATAAAAAATAGAAAACCAGTAAATATTTACTCACTGTTTACTTCTTATTTACTCACTTTTGTCCAATATTTATACAAAGGAACATTTATTTTGACATAAACATTTCTGAATAAAAATATATAAAAGATAAAAGATATAATAAGTGAAGTAAAAAGTGAAATGCAAAATGCAAAACAGTAAACAGTGTCCGATTGCAATATGCAATGTAATGCAGTATAATATTTTATAATATGATATGATATAATATGTTAATTTAACACATCCTTGAATAAAAGTCCGAGTAAGGTGGGGGTCCCGGGCCTTGTTGATGAGGCCAACTGCAGCCGGGAAGAAGCTGGTCTTGTGGCGGGAGGTTTTGGTCCTGATGGCCCGCAGCCTCCTGCCCGAGGGAAGAACCTCATACTTGTGAAGTATGTCAGGGGGAATTAGTACAGTGAGTCAGACAAGTTGATGTTTTTCTCACAGAAAAGTCTCAAACTCCTGATTCTTGATCATGAATTAAGTGAAGGTTTGAGAAAAGTGATGTGTTTTCTGAACATTAGAGCATGTAAGCATTTTACATTATTAACACCAATTAAGAGTATCAACCTGAGGACTGAGGCCAGATTTTTACTTCTGAGAAAAATGCAACCTTCATCACGGCAGCCCTTTACAAACAATGCGCTATTTTATTTTTCAGTCACTGTTGTAGCGTTTGGCATTTTTGTGTTTCGTTCGATCAGCTGACTTCTCACTTCTTGGGATGTGCACATTCACAGAGGCAAAGACTTGAGGTGTGTGGATATAAGAAGTGTTTCCAAAAGAAGAAGGTGAAGGAAAAAGGTGAAGCCAGAGGAGCTGAAAGAAATTCCTTTTGCCAAAAAGTCTCTTGGGGAAGTTTATTTGGCAATTTATAAAAGCATGGCAAGTAAACATCATGAATTGTTGTTTCATATGAATAATAAACAGCCAAATCAGATTTGACTAACAACAGTCTTGGTTGGGTGAAGTCCTACTGGTCCTATTGATCAATAATTCTGAATTATGATCTCACCTTTAGTCTTTGTCCAAATATCTGCTGTGTGTTGATCCATCCTGCAGCTACATGGGTTGGAGGAGGCTTTATTGTGGGCACAGCTGAGATGGTGTACACTCCGTCAATGGGACTAACCTGGGCAGCCACCATGTTAACTGCATACAGCTTATCTTTTATTCTATGTAAATTGAAGTTGGCAATTTTACTTCATCAATTCACCTTGAGTTGAATCATTATTATTGTGATTTCTTGATATTATCACTAGTTTGTTTTTCCCCTCATTAAATCAAGGTGGCCTGGTGTTTGCTAAACCACTAAGAGAAATGAACTGGTCACCATGATGAACCCTTTCCACATCAAGTATGGACCAGTTCTGACAGCTGGACTGAGTCTGGCCTCAATTTCTATTGATATACTATGTCAAGCATTAATACTGATTTGTTTAGGTAAGTAATAATATACAGAAGCACTTTAACCTCTCCTCATATATGTGTGTGTGTTCAAGTGTCAGTTTAAAATAAATGTGTTTGATGGAATATGAGTCAGTGATACTTGTACAGTGTGTATATAAGTAGAACTCCAGTGATCCAAGGTGTTTAACAGGAGGCACCATGAGTGTGGTCCTGGATTTGCCCTACACTCTGTGTATCTGGATCTCTGCTGCAGTGGTCCTCATCTACACTCTGCTGGGAGGTCTCTACTCTGTGGCCTACACTGATATTATTCAGCTTGTTCTTATATTCATTAGCTTGGTGAGTTGCTGTTGTTTAAGGTTTTATCAAGTGCTGGAGTCCTTGTCCATTACTTACATTTGTATTTGTCTCTGCAGTGGCTGTGTGTTCCCTTTGTCTTGATGAACCCTAACTGCTTGGAGATCAGCGAGACACTGGAGAACAACACCTTACACGCTCCCTGGATTGGTGCACCAGGACTGGAGAAGACCGGGATCATGATGGATGAATTCTTCATGTTTGTAAGATGGAGCAAACTGTGGCTGATGTCAAATGTTCTTCACTAGTGTTGAGAGAACTCCTCAAGATAAAGACACATGACTCATATTTTAATTCTGTTTCATTCTCAAGGCACTGGGAAGTCTGGGATTTCAGTGTTTACACCAGAGGACGTTGGCAGCTTCTTCATTAGCCACAGCTCTCGTGCTTAGTCGCTGCTTTCCTCATGCTTGTGTTTGGAACACCTCCGATACTGCTTGGGGCAGCTGCTGCATCTACACGTACTGACAACTTCTACATACTAATGTGAACTGTGAAATCTAACATCCACTAATCTGTTGTATTTAATGTTACAGATAGAACAAATCATGTTAAATCACAGGAAACCAAGGAGCAGCATCTGTGCATAACTTAGTGTGCAGGTACAGAGCAAAGTGACCTTTTGTTGATTTGTTTAATACACAGTGGTTTGAAACCAAGGTTGATCCATAACCATATAAACAAAGTGCTGAGTCACAAAGACTGTGAAGAACATAACTAACATTAACTTTCAAATCACTTATAACCAAAATATCACAGCAACACAAATCAAACTTATAAACATCAAACAGAATCGAATGAACGGTCTTTGCTCAGCCTGGTATAATTATTAAGCCCAGTTGTGTTACCCGTCCATGAAAAGGGACAAAGGTTGATGTGCTGTTGGAAGTCCAGTGAAGACGTCTTGCTGGTTTGTGGCTCCTGTTGTTGTGGTTCTGTGTGCGATGCAGCTCTTGAGCTGGTTCTTAGGCTGGACCTCACCTCGCTGCCTTTTGGAGGTTTTAGCAGTCGGCTCCAGTCAGGCCTGCTTGAAGGTTGGTAGAGCTTGGATTGGAAGGAAGATTCCTTCACTTAGTGAGTGGAGAGCTGCACCTCCTCCATTGAAGTTGAGCAGAAAGAGAGGTGACCTCCTCTCGGAGAGTTGAGTCGAAAGGATGAGTTGAAAAGAGCAAGTGAGTTGGACAGCCACACTTCTCCTCTCAGAGAGTTGAGTAGGAAGAGAAAGAAGGAAGGGAGAACTGGGTTGATGTTGGCCTGGTGACCTCATGGGTCATGAGAACATTGAATGATAAGATAATAGTTAGTATCTCAAACCTCTTCACCTCCTCCTCTCTACTTCTTCTCCAGGCGTCAGACAGAGAGATTCAGTGGGTGATCCGAGTTGCTGTGCTGGTCGTGGGTTTGGTTGGTACATCACTAACCAGCCTGGGAAACAGTGCCTTGCTCTTCTGGATTCTTAGTGCTGAGGTGGCCTACATCATAATCTTCCCTCAACTGGTCTGCGTGCTCTTCGTCAATATCTCCAATGGTTATGGAGCTGTTATGGGCTGTGTGGTGGGATCGGTGCTCAGAGTTCTCTGTGGACTCCCATCACTCGGGCTGCCAGTTGTCCTCCACTTCCCAGGATGTGTTCTTGAGGACGGAGTTTATGTCCAGTACGCTCCAGTTAAGACCATCTCCATGCTGTCTGCCATTGCTGCCATCGTGTTGTTCTCCTATCTGACGTCTGTGCTCTTCAACAAAGGCCTGTTACCTGAGAAGTGTGACGTGTTCCAGGTGAAAGTCCAGCAATCAGCACGAGAGCTGGCACTGGTTCATGGGGCCAAAGAAGACCATGAGAAAGACACACTGGATAACACATGTCCTCAGACTGAGGCCTCAGAGCCAAGGATTAGCTCAGAGTGTGAGAGTCCCTGAATATCTGTGGTTTGCATCCTAACACAGACCAGGAGGGTCTATCACGTCACATCACTCATCATTTGTTAATTTCTCATGATGTATACAACAAATGTAAATTATGAAATTGTCACATATTAATTTGGCTGCCTCTTTATGACCTACAACAGCAAATGAGACTGTGAGAAAATTGGCCTTTTCTATAAACCTGAGGAATAAATCGTATTCACATTATATAGATGTTACCTTTAGGTCCCATTTTACAAAAGTATGTCTCCATAACGATGATAGATACTCCACCTTGGAAATGTAGTGCATAAGAGCATAAGAATAATCAAAAGTAAATAAGTTAATCGGCAGTGAATTGATCGTCTCAACATCGGAACTACTACAAAAGCCATAAAATAAACAAGACTCTTCACAGAGGAGGGAATATAAGAGGAGCTAGAAGGCCGAGGGTTCCCACATCCGGCAACTCAGGGTGTCCAAACACAAGAACCTCAGTCTTCTTTTCATTTAGGTTCAGGAAGTTAAAGTTCATCCATGATTTCATGTCATTTAGGTCAATAAACAGGGGCTGCAGTGAGCTCTTAGTTTTAAGATTCAGGGGCAAGTATATTTGAATATCGTCCACAAAGCAGTGGAAAGAGACACCATCTTTTTTTTTATTGATGCTAGGGGGAGCAGGTGAACAGGCTGAGGAACCACTGAGACAATCCAGAGCGACTAAGCTCCAGGGTTAAAGTTCTGGTGTTGATGAGGTAGCTGAGGTGCAGGTGAGTCCACTTGAGAAACACAGGGTCATGCTGAAGTGCATTACAAACAGTCCAAGAATGAAACTTCAAAGGAGGTAGAGGAGTGGCTGAACACCAGTGTGCAGCTGCAGTCAGACCAGTTGAGGTGAATACCTGCAGACTCCTCCCATCAGGTTCTGAGAGGATTTCAACCAAACCACAGCATGAACCCTGTGAAGGTCTTCAAAAGTTAAATGATCTGAAATTTAATTTTTTGCGACGTTCATTAAGACAAATATTTAATGTCTTTACGAGTGTAAAAAAGTTTTTACATTGAGCTTGTTGAAACCTTCAGAAACTCTGTATCCACACAATCTCAACTGTACAACACCTACAGGTCTAAACCTGCCTGGTTCTGTCATTAGAATTATCAAAAGTAACTTTTCTCTCTGTTGTGAAAAGGCTGTGAGACATTAACTCACTAACAACTTTTTGAAACTAACACTTTAGTAGCACTCAAATGGCTCTTACTTATAGCACTTTGTAGTTTTGCTTTATTTGAAGAAATTGTACTTTCTTGATTCTTGTCGTCCTTGGTCTGTACCCTCGGGTTTGATTCACTTATTGTGAGTCGCTTTGGATAAAAGCGTCAGCTAAATGAAATGTAATGTAATGTAATGAGTGTGTATGTGTTCGATTCATCAACACAGAGGAAATTAGATTCAAAATATCTTTTATTCAATGGATTCATAATTACAAAGCAAAATTTACATTCATCTGTAACAATACAAAATAAATCAAATTGTTGATCATCTGTCAAGACGTGTTCACTTCACATAACTTTCTTCATCCTCAGAACCAACTGTGACTTTTCACTTTCTTCCCTCTCAACCATTTACAAAATGTCTTCATCAGCAGAGGCGGGAGACAGCCGAGCTGACCTCTGACCCCAGACGCTCAAAGGGATCTGGATGAACTTTGTCCAAACTTACAAACACAATAAAAGTGATGCTGTAAGGTTTGAGCAAAGTTCAAGAAATTAGAATCTGTAACATTAGAAATAATAAGCTGGATCAAAAATGATGTTAGAGCGAGACGAGTCAGAGAGGGAGTGGGAACGTGCAGCTCATCAGATCCAGAGAAGCAGCTGGGATTGGACTGGATGAACGTGGCTGCAGGAGAAGAGCTCTGTCGTGGTTTCCTGTTTGCTCTAACACAACAACAAGATGGAGCCAAAGAGTAAACACCTGCTTCATCCTGTCACTTCCCTCTGAACACGTCAGACCAACAACTCCTCTGAATCAATACAACACGTTAATAATTCACTTCTAATCACTTAGTTATCAAGCCTAAGTATTGAAATCAATCAAACCCAGTTAACTGATCACAGACCGTTGCCGTTAATCAATAAATAATCATTTTCTCGATGCAGCATCACCGACATCAACTCAGCTTAAACTACAAATGAAGAAAAGTTCAAATTAAAGCATCTTCACGTTGTCGGCCGAGACATTGTCCAGCAACATCCGTGACTCCATCAGTGTTAATAATCACTATCAATCAAACACGCTGATTAGATTTCACATTATTGATTAATCATTATGATAATTCAAGTCCCTGCTGCTACTTTCAGGAAAGTCTTTCTCTAACGCCTGCCAATCACCTTGAAGGTTGCTGGTTCAAATCCCTGGACCCGGAGCCAAGTTAATGACAAAGGCTCGGCAGCACCTGAATATTACCTGAGGTTAATATCTGTCAGAGTATGAAGTGTGCAAATGATGGAACGGATCAAAAGTCCAACGTGGTTTTCTTCCACTCTACTTCTTCTCTTGTTCTGCGGTCTCCACCTCAGGGGGAGGTTCCGCTGAGCTTCTCCTCGTCGAAGTTACTCAGGAGACTCTTGGCTCCGTTCTGCCAAGAGTTCAGCGTCTCCAGCGGAGTCTTCCCGTCCTGAACAGGAGAAACAAAAACGTCTTCATTTGGTGCATCACAGTGATGAACATCTGTAGAACAGCTGCTAAAGAGATTCCACGACATATTAAATCATCTTTGTTCTGATTAGACGAGCTTTAAGTCTGAACCGTGTGATGGACGTAACAGCTCAAAACATCTGGATCGCCCCCCCACCTGGTACAGGTCATAAACCGCCACGTTAACTGAATGTTTGTCAAAGATGTTTGTTTCATTTGAGGAGGTTCTGATCTCACTGACGTTTCTTCAAGATGCTCTGATCTGTTATTTGATGAGATAAAGACGTGTTGATTGACAGCTGAGCCTGACTCCTGATTGGTCAGACCCCGCTGAGTCCAGATGTTTCTGACGTGCTGCTGAGTTCTTACGCTGTTCTTGGTGTTGAGACGGGCTCCGTACATCATCAGCAGCTTGATCATCTTGAATCTGTTGATTCTCACGGCGTCGTGCATGGGCGTGTCTCCGTCCTGCAGCGTGGGAGGACACAGGAAGTCAGTGGGCTTTCTGTGTAAGGTGTGTAGTGTGTGTAATGTGTATCATAACGTATCATAATGTATCATAATGTATGATTTAACATGAGTAAATATCAGTGTCGTCCAATCAGCTTCTTACTCTGTCTTTGGCGTTGACGTCTGCTCCACAGTGAACGAGATGTTCAGCACATTCACTGTGTCCAGTCCTCACAGCCACATGGAGAGGAGTGCTCTGCAGCTGAGAGGAGGAGAGGAGGAGGTGCAGAGGGGAGGAGGAGAGGGGAGGAGGAGAGGAGGGGAGAGGAGGAGCAGAGGGGAGGAGAGGAGGAGATTAGGAGGAGAGGAGGAGAGGAGGAGGAGCAGAGGGGAGGAGGAGAGGAGGAGAGGAGGAGAGGAGGAGAGGGGAGGAGGAGGAGGAGGAGGAGGAGAGGAGAGGAGAGGAGGAGCAGAGGGGAGGAGAGAGGAGAGGAGGAAGAGAGGAGGAGCAGAGGGGAGGATTGGAGGAGGAGAGGAGAGGAGGAGAGGAGGAGCAGAGGGGAGGAGAGAGGGGAGGAGGAGAGAGGAGGAGGAGGAGGAGAGGAGGAGCAGAGGGGAGGAGCAGAGGGGAGGAGAGAGGGGAGGAGGAGAGAGGAGGAGGAGGAGGAGAGGAGGAGCAGAGGGGAGGAGCAGAGGGGAGGAGAGGAGGAGGAGGAGGAGAGGAGGAGAGGAGAGGAGGAGCAGAGGGGAGGAGAGAGGGGAGGAGGAGAGAGGAGGAGGAGGAGGAGAGGGGGAGCAGAGGGGAGGAGCAGAGGGGAGGAGAGGAGGAGGAGGAGAGGAGGAGATGAGGAGGAGATGAGGAGCAGAGGAGATTGTTTTGTGAAAGTTCATGTTTTGGGTTCACTGCCATTTTTTGTTTGGATCTGTTTCTCTTCGACCTTCAGATGAAACCAAAGAGATCGTTTTGAACATGAAGCAGTTCATGTTGTTTCTTTATGGATTAACAGAGGTGACCTGTAGTGACCTCTGACCTGTAGTAACCTCTGACCTGTGGTAACCTCTGATCTGTGGTAACCTCTGACCTGTGGTAACCTCTGACCTGTGGTAACCTCTGCTGACTGACCTTGTCTCTGGATGTGACCTTTGCCCCCTGGTCGAGGAGGAGCTGAAGGGCCGGCAGACTTCCTCCTCTGCAGGCCCAGTGGAGCGCTGTGGCCTCCAGCTGCAACACACACACATCATCAGTCTGACAGTTCAGTGTGTGTGTGTGTGTGAGTGTGTGAGTGTGTGTGTTGGTCCTCCTCTCACCTTGTCTTTCTTCTCGATGGCAGCTCCGGCCTCCAGGAGGCTCTTCATCACCTCCATGTTCCCTCTGAACGCAGCTTTGTGCAGAGCTGTTCTCTGGAACTGGTCACACACACGTTTCATTAGGAAACACACAATCCACCTCATTGGTGCGGTTCGTACAATCAGCTGCTCCTCAGGTGTGATCGTGTGCACGTGGCTGTGTGTCACTCACGTGGTCGCACACGTTGGGGTTTCCTCCGTCACTGAGGAACTTCTCCACCACAGGAAGCTTGTTCTCCATCGCTGCCGTCAGAAACAGCTGCTCATCCACCGTCTCCGGCTGATTCAAGAAAAACTCTTCAAACCTCAAACTCACTTTGCCTCAGAGCCGTTCATCAGGACTCTGACTTCAAGCTGCTTCCTCAAAAAGAGCACTTTACAGTTTGAACTCTCCAATCTACTGATTGTACTGCAGCAGGTCAAAGCTCGACTGCAGCTCCATGCTAAGCTCCTTCAATTGAAACAGTTATTTTAATGGTTTTTAGTCAGTGTTGAAAACAGAGAGAGAAACACCAGAAGTCAGAGCTGAGGCGAAAGTCTGTAACGCAACATGCAACACAACAAGATTCTTAGATTAACTTAATTGGCCCAAAATATTCTATACCAGCTTTTAGAAGATTTTAAACTATAACAGAAACCAGACTTTGCTTTAAGGACATTAAAGGATTCACACAATACACTGAGTAATTTATTCTGATATTATAATATTGTAAAGAATACAAATGGCTCGATGTTCGGCCCATTGCTCTTATTCTCTGAAAATCGAGGAAATGAAATGAAATGAAATGAAATGAAATGAAATGAAATGAAATGAAATGAAATGCACAGCGACTCTTCTGAGGCCAAGTCACAGATTCACCAGTGAAACTTTTTCACTGGTTCACATGTGAAATACAATGAGAACAGTCATTCTTCCATAAGCTTGTAAATACAAATCATAATGTATATTTTACCACAGTCTCAGGCTCCGGCTGCTGCCTCTTGTGGGCGGGACTCTTCCTCTCTCTCCTCCTCTTCCTCAGCTGCAGGATGTTGAACAGGTCGTCCACGGTCTCCAGCTTCAGGCGGCCGCTCCGGTCCGTCTGAGCCCAGAACACACGGCCACGTTTTAACTGTGCTTATTCCATTGGTCATATTTCATGAGCTCATTCAGAAATAATCTGCTGCCATTTTACAGGTGAGGGATACACACTAACAAGAAAGAAATTTGAATAATTATTATAATAATGATGATATATTTTACATTATAAATGAATGTATCTCACATTTAGTCATTTGTTTTCATTTCGTTGCTTCAGTACTATAAATACACATAGATGTTATTATTAATTTGTATTCATTATTATTGTTATCATTATTATTGTTCTAAGGGTTTGTTATTGTTCATTACAGAATAGAATCATTTGGTTTGTGCTATACTCCCAGATGCCTCCAGGTGGCAGCACACACCAAACAACACCTATGACGAGCTAGTTCCAATATGAGCTCACAGCCTGAATTTAAATGTGTGTGTGTGTGTGTGTGTGTGTGTGTGTGTGTGTGTGTGTGTGTGTGTGTGAGTGTTTGTGTGTGTGTGTGTGTGAGTGTGTGAGTCTGTGTGTGTGTGTGAGTGTGTGTGTGTGAGTGTGTGTGTGTGTGTGTGTGTGTGAGTGTGTGTGTGTGAGTGTGTTTGTGTGAGTGTGTGTGTGAGTTTGTGAGTGTGTGTGTGTGTGTGTGAGTGTGTGTGTGTGTGTGTGAGTGTGTGTGTGTGAGTGTGTGTGTGTGAGTGTGTGTGTGTGTGTCTGTGTGAGTGTGTGTGTGTGTGTGTGTTTTGTGTGTGTGTGTGTGTTTTGTGTGTGTTTGGGTGTGTGTCTGTCTGTGTGTTTGTGTTTGTGTGTGTTTGTGTGTGTGTCTGTGTCTGTTTGTGTGTGTGTGTTTTGTGTGTGTGTGTGTGTCTGTGTGTCTGTGTGTGTGTGCATGTGTGCGTGTGTCTTTGTGTGTGTGATTTGTGTGTGTGTCTGTTTGTGTGTGTGTGTCTGTTTGTGTGTGTGTGGGTCTGTGTGTGTGTGTGTGTGTGTCTGTGTGTGTGTGTGTGTGTGTTTTGTGTGTGTGTCTGTCTCTGTGTGTGTCGCTTTGTGTGTGCGTGTCTGTTTGTGTCTGTATGTGTGTGATTTGTGTGTGTGTGTGTGTGTCTGTTTGTGTGATTTGTGTGTGTGTGTGTGTCTGTTTGTGTGTGTGTGATTTGTGTGTGTGTGTGTGTCTGTTTGTGTGTGTGTGTGATTTGTGTGCATGTGTGTGTCTGTTTGTGTGTGTGTGTCTGTTTGTGTGTGTGTGTGTGTGTGTCTGTGTGTGTGTGTGTGTTTCTGTGTGTCTATGTGTGTGTGTGTCTGTGTGTCTGTGTGTCTGTGTGTGTGTGTGTGTTTTGTGTGTGTGTCTGTCTGTGTGTGTGTGTGTCGCTTTGTGTGTGTGTGTCTGTTTGTGTGTGTGTGTGATTTGTGTGCATGTGTGTGTCTGTTTGTGTGTGTGTGTCTGTTTGTGTGTGTGTGTGTGTGTGTCTGTGTGTGTGTGTGTGTTTCTGTGTGTCTATGTGTGTGTGTGTCTGTGTGTCTGTGTGTCTGTGTGTGTGTGTGTGTTTTGTGTGTGTGTCTGTCTGTGTGTGTGTGTGTCGCTTTGTGTGTGTGTGTCTGTCTCTGTGTGTGTCGCTTTGTGTGTGCGTGTCTGTTTGTGTCTGTATGTGTGTGATTTGTGTGTGTGTGTGTGTGTCTGTTTGTGTGATTTGTGTGTGTGTGTGTGTCTGTTTGTGTGTGTGTGATTTGTGTGTGTGTGTGTGTCTGTTTGTGTGTGTGTGTGATTTGTGTGCATGTGTGTGTCTGTTTGTGTGTGTGTGTCTGTTTGTGTGTGTGTGTGTGTGTGTCTGTGTGTGTGTGTGTGTTTCTGTGTGTCTATGTGTGTGTGTGTCTGTGTGTCTGTGTGTCTGTGTGTGTGTGTGTGTTTTGTGTGTGTGTCTGTCTGTGTGTGTGTGTGTCGCTTTGTGTGTGTGTGTCTGTTTGTGTGTGTGTGTGATTTGTGTGCATGTGTGTGTCTGTTTGTGTGTGTGTGTCTGTTTGTGTGTGTGTGTGTGTGTGTCTGTGTGTGTGTGTGTGTTTCTGTGTGTCTATGTGTGTGTGTGTCTGTGTGTCTGTGTGTCTGTGTGTGTGTGTGTGTTTTGTGTGTGTGTCTGTCTGTGCGTGTGTGTGTCTGTTTGTGTGTGTGTGTCTGTTTGTGTGTGTGTTCAGTCAGTAACTCTGCAGCTCAGTTTATATGTAAACACACAAACAGCTGCTGCTTCAGTTTGTGACACTTTGATTTCCTGTCGTTGTGTCTTTGACGTCCTGTCAATCACAGCCTGCTCCTGACCTGGCTCCTCGTTATGTTTGACACCTGTCAGCTGGTGTGAATCCTCCTCTGATGAGTCACTGAGACCACACCCCCCTGTGTCCCTACACCCCAGCTCCTCCCACATCCTCATGGTCCTCCGAGGCTGAGGACGTGAAGCTGTGTGATGTTTGATGCTATTTCATGGTTTTAGTCTAAAACTGAACTAATC